>NC_136993.1:65476880-65646880 GCF_032717465.1 Coenobita brevimanus | reverse complement strand
CAGTGTTCAAAACTAGGCTAAAGGGCAGTTGTTTTCCAATGGTGCTCTCGGACGACTTAGTAGAAAATGGCACCATAATAAAGGTAATAGCAAAGAGTACGTTAATGGATGCTAAATAAGGCACCACAACTGAATGAAGTCGTTACTTTGAAAGCTCAGTTCATTACTGCAGCGATAGTCTCGTAGCTAGATTTAAGTTTCAGTACTGAAAGTTTCTTTTATTACTCAGTAATACTCAGAAAATAATTTATTCTTTTATCAAAACCATTAGTGTACTGTAAGAAATATCTTGATAATTGGGATAAAAATTTAAAGTACTATTACACTTCCTCTCTAGCATCTTAACCCAATGAAAACTAATTTACTTTGTATAATTACGAGTACACCCTGGTTCCCATTAGAGTATTGGTGATGTTGGAGCGGCATGGGGTGTGGGTGTGTTCGAGGTGGGTGTGGATGGCAAGGACGCTAACGTGACGCAGGCACAGCTCTCCTGGGTGGTCGGCCAGGCTCGTCGGGTAGGTCACTCTCACATTTCTGCTGTGGCTGGTAGGTCACTTTAACATTCCTGTTGCAGCGGGTAGGTCACTCTCACATTACTGTTGAGGTGGGTAAGTCACTTTCACATTACTGCTGAAGCGAGTGGGTCACTCTTACAGCAATCCTAAAGTGGGTACGACACTCTGATGACACTGCCAGGATGGGTAGGTCACTCACATTATTGTTGAGGCAGGTAGATAACAAAACTAACTGGTACCATGGTGACGTCAGCAGCTGCGGCAGGTGTCGTGGTGCGTGATGTTGGTGGTGGTGAGTGACGACCCAGCCTTCCTCACTACTTTCGCCGAGTGGTCCCTCAAGGGCCGCCTCCTGGTGTGGTCGACACGGCTGCTGGTGGTAACTCGCCTTCCCAGGGACGACCTCAGGATTTTACTTGCTTCCCACTGGACATTTTCCATGATGAACACCATGGCGATCAATGCTGAAAACACAACATATAACAAACGGCAAGTTATTCAGCAACCAAGAACATTCCTTTAATACCGAAAATTTTATTTCTATTAGTTTTGTAGGATGCCAGGTATTTGAAAGTGATATGTGCTTACATTTTTTAATTTGCCTTAAAAATAAAATTGCTTAAATCCTTTGCCAAGCCTATAATAATCTTGACCTGGTGCACTACACCCACCCTTCCCCAACACTTATTCTATTCTTTTCTACTCATTCGTCTCTGCTTACACAATCTGTTTTAGCCTCCTGTGACTTACAGAGAATTTCTATTAGAAATCTTATTTCCATTGCCATCGCTACCTGTCCTATAATACCACTCTACAAACAGAGACAATGCTACTTTGTTGCAAGCCTCCACCTGACCAACTACTGTACATATCCCCCACCTCCCTCCACACCCAACAAAGTGCATAATGGATCTCGCCCCCCCTGATCTTTTCTTTTGAAGGTGGGCAGATGGAGAACACTTTGAGGACACATAATTAAGGCCTTTCAGATTCCTTGTGCAGGTTGCATTAAAATCTCTGGATTTTTTTTTTACTTTTCATAATAATAATAATAATAATAATAATAATAATAAAACAACTTAAGACAGCATTCTACTTACAAAATGTCGCTGTTCACTATAAGACATATAAATATGTGAAATTTCATGACTTCAGTAAATACTTTCTGTGTTCTGACCCAGAAACGAAAACTCTACACCAGGCCAGCCACCCTACGAGTACCAACCGGCTCTATGAATAGACACCTATTGATCCCAGTGATAACAACATCCTCCTCTGACTTTGTCAGGTGCAGGGTAAAAAGTGTAGATCTATTGTTGCAACTCCAGTTCATTTTCCTATCTCCAACCAATCGACATTTTGCACTCCCAATGAATATTTAATATTTCGTTGCCCAGTACACTAGTGGCATACTGTTTTGCACAATAGCTTTAGAATGTACTGTAATTACTCAAGCATTGTGCTCACCTCAATCTTAACCCTTAAAGCCTGGGGGCCTAACAAACCAAGACCTTCTCGTATGGGGGTAGGGGGGTTTCAAGAATACTCCCCCAGTATCCCTGCTTGTCGTACGAGGCGACTAAAAGGGTTGGTGGTGGGTTAGTGCCCCACCCCGTAAAAAGAACTAACTAAAAAAGCGAACAAAGCGCCTCGGACCCGGACGGACCATACGTTGACGACTAAGGAACGGACAAAGGACATTCTTAGGGTGGGAACATGGAATGTGAGAGGAGTGAATGATGAAGTGAAAAAAAGAGAGATTGTTCAGGTGCTTGAGGATGCAAAAGTGGATATATGTGGACTGACTGAAACTAAATGGTAAGGTGAAAGAGAGAGAATGGGAATATGGTGTAGGTATATGTGCGGGAGTCAGTGAGAATGAGAGGGCAAGAGAGGGAGTATGTCTGATAATAAGCAAGAAGTGGAAGGAGAATATAAGAGAGTATGGAACAGTGGGTGCAAGGATTGTATGGGTGAGGATGAAAGTAGGTATACAAGCATGGGCGATTGTATGTGTGTATGCTCCAACAGAGGATCGAGTGGCAAGAGTGAAAGATGAGTTTCGGGTGAGAGTAGAAGCATGTATGGACAAGTTTGAGAGGAGCGAGAGAGTGCTGTTGATTGGAGACATGAATGGCAAAGTTGGGAATGTACGAGTGGATGGAGTGGTTGGTCAGTGGGGTGTGCCAGCTGAAGTAGATGGGAATGGTAGTGCTTTGGTGGACATCTGTGCTTGTAAGGGGTTGGCAATAGCCAACACCTACTTTCGTCATAAGATGATCCACCGGTATACATGGAGAGTGATGAGAAGGATGGATGGTGAACTTGTTGAACGAAAGGCAATGATAGACTACGTGTGTGTGGATGAGCGAATGAGAAGACAAGTGTTAGATGCAAGAGTGTGGAGAGGGTGAGGGAATGGAGTCTCGGACCATCACTTAGTGATGGCCAAGGTAAAGATGCAAAGAAAGTGGTTGAGGAGGCGAAGGGGAAGACAGGAGGAAGCAGCTCCTGTGAGAAGAGTGGAGAAATTGCAAGATAGTGAGAAAATGACAGAGTATAAGAGCATAGCGGAAGAAAGATTGGGAAGGTATGAGCTAGAGCAGATGGAAGGGGTGGAAGACGTATGTAAGATATTCACGGAAGAGATAGGCGCAGCGTGTGAGGTGGTTTGTGGAGTGAGGAGGAGATGCAAGGGTGTGCAAGGGACAGCATGGTGGACTGATGAGGTGAAATGAGCTGTGGAACAAAAGAAGAAGGCATATGGTGAATGGTTGGCGAGTAGAGGTAGGGGAGAAGATGAGAGACAGAAGAGAGAGGTATATGTCAGCAGGAGAAGGGAGGTTAAGAGACTGGTGAAGGAGAGTAAGAAGAAAGTGGATGAAGAGTTTGGGAGGAATCTGAGTGTGAAATGGAGGGAGAGTAAGAAATTGTTTTGGAAGGAGGTAAAGAAAGTAAGGCAGTGTGAAAGGGGAAATAATAGGGGAGTGAAAGATAGGAATAATAGATTGTTGGTGGAGATGAGAGAGAAATTGAGGAGATGGAAGGAGCACTTTGAGGATTTGTTGAATGTAGAGAGTGAGAGCAGTGTGAGTATAAGCGGTTGGGGAATGGCTGGGAGAAGAAGAGATGAGATGAGGGAGGAAGAGATCAGTAGGGCGGAAGTAGTGGAAGCGATGAAGAAGATTAAGTTGGGAAAAGCCCCAGGAATTGATGGAGTGTGTGGTGAAATGCTTAGGTATGGGGGTGAGATTGTTGTGGAGTGGATATGGAAGTTGTGTAGATTGGCTTGGGAAGAGGGAAGGGTTCCAGAGGACTGGAAATCAGGTATAATTGTTCCTCTGTACAAAGGAAAAGGGAAGAGAGAAGTATGTGGTAACCATAGGGGTATTTGCCTTCTTAGTGTGACTGGTAAAATATATGGTAGAATACTCATTGATAGGGTTAGGCATATGACAGAGGAGCTAGTTGGAGAAGAACAAGGGGGATTTAGGAAGGGAAAAGGGTGTGTAGATCAGATATTTGTTCTAAGATGTTTAGTGGAGAAGTATCTAGAGAAGGGAAGGAAAGTGTATGCTGCCTTCATGGACTTGGAGAAAGCTTATGACAGAATAGATAGGCAAGGTATGTGGAAGGTATTAAGAATATATGGAGTGGAGGGGAAATTGTTGAGTGCTGTGAAGAGTATGTACGAGGGAGCTAGGGCTACGGTGGGCTTGGATGGTGAGCTGAGTGAGTTCTTTGATCTCAGTGTGGGACTGAAACAGGGGTGTGTGATGTCTCCATGGCTGTTTAATATATATATGGATGGGGTTGTAAAGGAGGTGCAAGGTAGGGCAGTGGATGTGGGGCTGGCCCTAATGAATGAGGGTGAGATTTGGAAGCTTCCGGTGTTGCTGTTTGCTGATGATACAGTATTGTTGAGTGAAGATGAATGGGAGTTGCAAGGTTTGGTGAATGAATCTGGGACAGTGTGTAGGAGGAGGAAGCTGAAAGTTAATGTAAACCAAAGTAAATTTATGGTGTTTGAGAGGAATGAAGTCACAGAGTGTGCAGTGAGGTTGGATGGTGAGGATATGGAGAATGTGAGTGCATTCAAGTACTTGGGTAGTGTGATGAGTAAGGATGGAACTTTGAGGGATGAAGTACGTGAAAGGGTACAGCAGGGAAGGAAGGTTGTTGGTACACTGAAAGCAGTGATGAGAAATAGGGAGGTGAGTATGGAAGTTAAGAAGTCACTGCATGATAGTATTGTGATCCCTATCCTGACGTATGGAAGCGAGGCGTGGACCTTGCAAGAGGGGAACAAGTCAAGAGTGAGAGCAGTGAAAATGAGTTACTTGAGAGGAGCATGTGGAGTGACATGGAGGGACAGGTTGACGAATGAAGAAGTGAAGGAACGTTGTGGGGTGGATGTGGATGTGGTTGAGAAGATTAGGAGAAATACACTGAGGTGGTTTGGACATGTGGAGAGAATGGAGAATGAAAGACTGACTAAGAGGGTGTATGTAGGTGAGGTGGAGGGAGGGAGAGGGAGGGGTAGACCGAGGATGAGGTGGAGGGATGGAGTTGAGAGGTATATGAGGGAGAGGGGGGTGAGTTGGGGGGAGGGTAGTCAAATGGTGGGTAACAGAGTGACTTGGAGGCGTTTTGTCTGCGGCCACCCTTTGCGGGATTAGGGCGTCGGGCTATAGATAGATAGATAGATAGAAAAGTAGGCTGTTTTTAACCAGTCATAACTGCATAACTACAGCACATTGAAGCTTCAGTTAAAGGCCAGTTTATTCATTTATCCTTCCTCTCTCCATTGTAAGTGTCCCCTTGTCTGTGAGTGGATGCGTTGTAGAAGCAGGAGGTGATGAATGAAGGATATTTGTGAAATAAAGTAAAGCTCTGTTCCTACGTGCCCGAGTCGGCAGTTACAGCCTACAGCTCTCACGTCAGCCTAGGACATAGAGGGACTCCCTATTCGCCTACAGTCACGCTGAAACTTGACCTTGAGTTTTCTCTCCACTGCCCCTGGCCACTGCCTCATGAATGAATCATCACACCTTGCACTTGTGGCTAACTCAGTTTATTGGCCAAATTTTTCCAGCCATTCCAGTGACACTGCATTACAGTGTGCTGGATGGGAGAGAGAAAAAGTTGCAAGGTTTATTGTACATGACTTGCTGTATACAATTACATTTACATTGTCTGTTAGTACGTTTTCTGTGCTGCAAGAGATAATTTGAGCTGTCCGTGTGGTCATTTTCATTTCTCACACGTGTAGTTTTCCTGTTTTCTAAAACACTTACATAGTTAAGTCCTAACTGCACTACAGGAACAGCACAAAATAAATACTAGTTTACTATCACGACAAACCCACTTTCCAGATACATTGCACTATATTAACACAATTCCTTTTTTTTCTATGCATGGGAGTAGGAACCAAAGAATAGAAGCTCGATAACTGTTCCCTGCAAGAATAATAATAATAAGTTAATAGCCAGATTCAAGATCTTTTAGTTTTGAAATACCTGGACACTGCATTTAAAAGACTGGAAGTCATAGGCAGTATGAAAGCCTGACGGAGGAAGACAGTTCCGGAGTTGACTAGTTGCAGACATGAAGGACTGAGATTAACAGTTATCTCTTGTATCGGAGAATTGAACAGAAAACAGATGAGAGTTTGCTGTTATACGGGTGCTATGTGCTCATTATAGTGGAGGAGGGATGCACACATACAGTCCAGAGAGGCAGTGACCATTGGACTACTGGAAGATGAGATAATGATGCAACAGTGCAGCATAGAGTTGAAGGAAGCCACTAAAAGGAGGAGAGATAATGAGATGAAAAGTATTTGGCTCCACCTTGTTGTGAAGAGCTGTATATGGGGAACCTCTCCACACATGAGAGTTGCACTCTACACTGGGGTGAATAAAACCCCTGTATAAAGTCAACAACTGTGCAGGGGTAAAGAAGGCAAGGAGTCAGCATAGCACATCTAATCTCTTGGAAGCAGAGTTTACAAGAGACGTAATAATTATGATCTTTCCAAGATAAATCCGGAGAGAATGAAACCTCAAGTATGTTCAAAGATGATGCAGGATTGGACTGGGTAATGTTAATAATAAGAAAAAATTCCTTTGGTAGATTTTGACAGGTCAAAAGATGTTAGAAGTTAGTCTTTGATGCATTAAAAACAACAAAATTACTTTTAGTCAAGTCAAAGATACGAGTCAAGTTAGATATTAGTGTTTTGTTTGATGGAGAACAGTCGGCCTAAGAAGTGACGGCGGAGTATCCGGAAAGTTTCGGTCAGTGATAATGCATAGCACTCTTCCTTATATCTTTGCAAGATCACACCTAGTATGTAAAATTGCAATAGAAGACAATAAGTAAATGGCAAAGTACTTAGGCCTACACATTTCAAAATAGGAAACAGTTTGTTAGTTACGATAAGAAATCCTAAACGGAAATAATTGAAATGTCAGAACTATCGCTCAAAGACAATCAGGAATAAGTTGTTTAATTCTAGTACGGCAGTAAGCAATTGTTTTTGGTAGCGTAAGACTGAAAAGAAAAGCCTTCAGTAAACAAAGAAAATCACTAATTTTTGTTTATATTACCCACTAGAATACTAGTGAGTATTTAAAAGTTATTTATTTCCGTGTTTGTTGTCTCCATGGATGACGACAGAAAGCGGATGTGCGGGGTAAGTTAGTAGGCTATTTTAAATTGCTCGATTAACAAGCACGGATGAAGATGACTATTACTAACAGTCATGCAGCTATTACACAGCATTTGGCCACTTTTCCACTAAGAAAAATCTGTGGAAGACTTAGTATAAGCCAGATAACTTTTAGTGAAAGAATTTTCAGTTTGACAGGACATAGCGGATTATTTAAAAAGAAATGTGTTCCAGATTAAAAGATCTAACAAGTATGTGCTTTCGCAGTCCCGAAGTTTGTAAGCCCATGTTTTAGTTCTCTTTACTACCTAGTGTAAGGGAAAAAAGTATAAGCTGTTGTACCTTATAATTTTTAATCAATAGGGAATAAAGTAGATACAGTAATTATATTTATTATTACACTAGAGGGAGGCATGGAATAAGGTGCAGAAAAAGTCTTGCTGCAGTTTTGGGTGGGGTTTCCTTATTAAGAATAATTTAATTTTTGCAGCATCCTTTTTGTTCTTATATCATCACCACTACATTTGAAATGCAAGTAGCGTATTGCATTTACTAGAATTTTCCTAGGTTAGCCTTCGAAACTAGACAATAGATTTGTAAAATCTTGGAACGTAAACATGAGCACGGCGATATACTGTGCGCGGGCTTGGAGTAATACATTACACATTCATATCGGGAAACCGTATGTTACAAGTTAGTTTCTACTATATCATGGCCTCATGTTATTCATTTCTCATAATTCTTAGCGTGATGTACTATGTATTCTTTTTTCTTTTCAATATGACGTGATGAAGTACAAAATTATTTGCCTCGTATTCATTAAGTTTTCATGGAACGCATGGCAGTGCAGTGTCCGAAGCAATCTGAAACTCTCCCATAACTTCTTGGGGTGACTGTACCTGCTGAGATGGATGCTGCGGGAAGTGACCGGATAGGTGAAGGATGGAGTCATCAGCACATAAGTCAATAGGGTTAGATGTACAGCTTTGAATTGTACAGCTTTGAATTGAAGGTCACTGACAAATATATGGATAAAGTTGGTGATGCGACAGAGCCCTGAGGGACACCACTGCTGATAGCCCTATTAGAAGAACAATGGCGTCACAACAACAGCTACAGATTGACTAGAGATGAATGCACAGGTAGAGGGATATAAACTGTAAGAGGGCAGTTTCGAAAGTAAAGATTTATGCCACACTCGAGCAAAAGTCTTTGAAATGTCAAGCAAAATGGCAAAGATTTCACATAAGTCCCGACGGGAGGACAGGAGGATGATCAGGAGTTTGAAAGGAAGGTGGGAAGATCCCCAGTGGATAAAACCATACTGACAATTGGAAACAAGGTTATGATAGGAAAGGTGCTGTAAGTGTTTTTTTTTTTTTTTTTTTTTTTTTAAGATTAGATTTAAAAAAACATTAGACATACAGGGTGTTAATGCAACTGGACGATAGTTAAAAGGCTGGGTTTGGACACTCTTTTTTGGGAGCAAACTTCGGCATAAAGAACATGTACAAATTTACTGACAAATGTTAAAGAGTTTACCTAGGCTGGATGTAAGTACAGAAGCTCAGTTCTTCAGGACTACTGGAGGGACCCCTTCAGGCCCAAATGCCTCGATAGTACTGAGGCCAGTGATGGCAGGAAACACATCCCTTGAAGAAATTGAAATGTTAGTGAGAGGAGAGAAGTGATGGATGTATTGGATAAATGTCAGTCATCCCGAGTAGATAACATGCGACTCGTCTGCGACCAATTTCTGGAAAGGCTGTATATATATATATATATATATATATATATATATATATATATATATATATATATATATATATATATATATATATAAGAGAACTGAATCTATTGAGAGCAAGAAACATGTAAGGAGACTAGTGAAGAGGAAAAAAAAAAGTAGGTAAATGAAGTTATTCTGGAAATAGGTGCGGAAATGTAAAAGTGAAAGCGCAAAGAAATGTGATGGTGTGAAGGATGTAGGCGGTAGATTATTAACCCATGAGGATGAAGTAAGGACCAGATGCAAAGGATATTTTGAAAGCCTGATGAATGGGAATAGGAGAGCAGAGCGGCTGTATACATGACTGGTCTTTGGTGTGTGCAGAGAAGGAATGCAGTGCCAGGAGGCTTGACAATCGCCCATGTGAAGAATGCTGTGAAGCGGCAGAAAAATGGGAGATGATTAAGTGTAGTGGAGAGAAGGGAATGAAATGCTTGTTGGAGATATGTAAGAAGGCAAGGATGAGTGAAACTGCGCCTGCAGAGTGGAAAAAGGCTGTGACTGTACCCCTGTACAAAAATAAAGGTGAATGAAGTGAGTGCAAGAATTATCGTGGCATAAGCTTACTGAGTGTGATAGGGAAGGTATATGGAAGAATTGTTATAGAGAAAGTAAGAGAGATATCAAAAGTCCCAGTGAGTGATGAATAGGGTAGCTTTAGGAGTGGCAGAGGATGTGTGGACCAAATATTTGCAGTGAGACATATAGTAGAGAAGGCTTGTGAGAAGGGCCATAAGGTGTTTATGGCATTCATGGATCTGGAAAAAGCATATAACAAAGTGGACAGAGAAGGATTGTGGAAAGTTTTGCGCATGTACGGTGTAGAGGGTACAGTAAGCTGATAGGTGCCGTCAAGAGTTTTTATGATGGTAGTGAAGCATGTGTCAGGATTAATGGACATCTAAGTGAATGGTTCACAATCAGTGTGGGCGTGCGACAAGGTTGTGTGATGTCCCCATGGTTGTTCAGTGTATAATTATATGGATGGGGGTGATGAGAGAATTGAAAACACGAGTAGTGGCGAGAGGGATGGCGTTGGTAGTGAATGGTGATGGATGGAGTATCTCAAATTTGTTGTATACTGATGATGCAGTACTGCTTGCAAGTACCAGACAAGAACTTGGTAGGCTAGTGCAGAGTTTTGCTGATGTCTGTAAGCGTCGTTCCTTGAGAGGAAATGTAGAAAGGAGTAAAGTGATGGTTATTGAGAGAGAAGGTGACTCCCAGTGCAATGTAACAGTGAATGGAGAGAGACTGGAATGGATGAGAGAGTTCAAATACCTAAGTACAGTGATAGAAAAGAGAGGAAAATGTGCAAAAGAAGTTGAAAGTAGAGTGACACAAGGAAGAAAAGTAGCTGGTGCAATGAAGGCCTTGATAAGAAACAGAGGCTTGAGTGTTGCAACTGCACGAGGCTTACATGAAGGAGTGTTAGTGCCAACTTTAACATATGGATGTGAGACTATGGTGTGGCATGAAAATGAAAAGTCAAGAGTAAGAGCAGTGGAGATGGGACTGCTAAGGAATGTATGTGGAGTACAGAGGGTGGATAGGATACGAAATAATGTGATTCGTGAAAGATGCGGAGTGAGGAAGTCAGTGGACACCAGAACTGAAGGGAGTGTACTGATATGGTATGGTCATGTGGAGAGAATGGATAACAATAGAGTGGTGAAGAAGGTATATCTGAGCAAATTCGAAGGAGGGAGGAGGCGAGGTAGGCCAAGGAGAAGGTGGAGAGATATGGTGGATGAATGAGTGAGGAGGAGAGGTTTGGAAGTCGGTGAGGCTAGGGAACTGACAGGAGATCGAGCTGGCTGGATGAATTTTATGAGGAGATGTGCATGGTCAGGGATTTTTGGCACCCCTTTTTAACGTGGCAGCGTCTGGACTGACTCTGTCGCATACGATATGTGAAGCTACAGAACGTGGTGAATGTTTTTGGCATATCCGATAGAGCCAGGATTCCGGGGGCTTGAATGATGAGTGAATGGAAGCGTGGCCCATTGCATTGGGCAATTTTGGGCTGTCTGGAGATTGCTACTCCTCATCCTGCCCTTGGGTGGGAAAGGAGGTCCGGATGATGATGATGATGATTATATATATATATATATATATATATATATATATATATATATATATATATATATATATATATATATATATGATGTTGATGAGTGTATGCAGAGTTTTGAAGCGAATGTGAATATGATAATGAAGGGAGATCTGAATGCTAGAGTGGGAAATGTAGCAGCTGAAGGTGTTGTTGGTATCCATGGTGTGCCTGGAAGAAATGAAAATGGGGAACGAATGATAGGGATGCCCCTTGAGCGAGAGATGGTGATTGGAAATACCTTGTTTGAGAAGAAAGATATTTATAAGTATTCACGGGTGAGACAGGAGGGTGGAAGGATTGTTGATACAGCATTGATGAATTCTGTGGTTGTGTCCAGGAATGTAATAGGAAGATTGTTGCATATGAGAGTTCTGAGAGGGGAGGGTGGAGGTATGTCTGACCATTATCTGGTGGAGGGAAAGTTAAGAGTAGGTAAGAGGTGGGTGAGAGCTAGGAGAGTTAGGTGTGGCAGGGAGGTTTTGAAAGTGAGTGAGTTGGATCAAAGAGAGAAAAAGATAGAGTATCAGGAGAAATTGAAATATGAGTTGAACGCAGTGAAAGATCAGGAAATTGGCAGTGTGGAGGAGGAATGGCAGTTGTTTAAGAGTGCTGTGGTGGGGCATGTGGAAGAGGTGTGTGGTGTGAGACGAGTGGGTGGTGGTGTAAGAAACGGACGTAAATGGTGGTGCGAGGAAGTAAGTATGGCTGTGGCTGAGAAGAGACGTGCATATGAAATGTGGTTGCAGAGGAAGGATGAGGTGTCATTTGCGAGGTATAAGGAAAAAAGGAATTGGGCGAGAAGGGCTGTGTGTGATGCTAAAGTAGCAGCAGATGAGAGGTGGGGTAGGCGGCTGACTGAGAATTTTCAATAGAATAAGAAAATGTTTGGATGGAGGTGAAAAGGGTGCGAAAGGGAGAGTCTGGGAAGGAAGAACGAGTAAAAGCTGAGGATGGAAGGATGTTAATTGAGATAGATGCAGTAAGGAAGAGATGGACGGAGTATTATGAAAGATTGTTAAATGTAGAGGAGGAAAGGGAAGCTGAGATTGTGGCGGATGGAAGGGTGCAAGGAATAAATGTGCTGGGAGAGTTGAATGATTTGATCACAAAGGAGGAAGTGCAGGAGGCAGTAAAGGAGATGAAAACAGGGAAAGCTGCAAGTATGGATGGGTGTGCTGTGGAATGCCTGAAAGGTGGTGGAACGACTACTGTTGACTGGTTTGTTAGATTGTTGAATGTGTGCTTTGTGAAAGGTATGGTGCCAACTGACTGGGCAAGTGCTTGTGTGGTCCTGTTGTATAAAGGTAAGGGTGATAAGTATGAATGTACTAGCTTAAGGGGTATAAGTCTGTTGAGTGTTGTAGGTAAGATGTATGGTAGAGTGTTAATTAAGAGAGTTAGAGAGGGTACAGAGAGAGTGATTGGTGATGAGCAGTGTGGCTCTAGGAGAGGGAGGGGATGCATGGATCAGGTGTTTACTGTGAGACAGGTGTGTGAAAAGTATTATAGCGAAAGGTAAGGATGTGTTTTGGGCGTTCATGGATTTAGAGAAAACGTATGATAAAACTGATAGGGAGGCTTTGTGGACTGTTTTAAGATTGTATGGACTTGATGGTAGGTTACGAAAAGGAGTGAAAAGTTTTTTATGTAAATAGTAAAGCGTGTGTAGTGGGAAATACTGTGAGTGTTTGGTTTCCCGTGAGAGTGGGGATACGACAGGGTTGTGTAATGTCGCCATGGTTGTTTAATATTTATATGGATGGTGCTGTAAGGGAGATGAATGCAAGACTGCTAGGTAGAGGTCTGAATCTGGTGAATATTGATGGTAATGAGTGGAATCTAAAGCACCTGCTGTTTGCAGATGATACTGCACTGGTGGCTGATTCAGAGGAGAGATTGAGACAGCTGGTAGAAGAGTTTGGAAGGGCGTATGAAAGTAGGAAATTGAAAGTAAATGCGAATAAGAGTAAAGTGATGAAGTGTACGAGGTTGGTAGATGGTAGGAGGATGAATATAGTTTTGAATGGTGAGTTGCTTGAGGAGGTAGTGTTTTAAGTACTTAGGGTCACATGTTGCTGTGGATTGAAGAATAAACGCAGAAATGAAGTTTTGATTGAATGAAGGAGGAAAGGTGCAGGGAGGATCGAAAAAAGTGTTTAGATGTTGTTCACTTAGAATGGATATAAAGAGAAGGCTGTACGAGGGTGTCGTGGCACCGACTGCGTTAGATGGGGGTGAAACATAGAATATGTGTGTAGCAGGGAGGAAAAGTTTGCATGCAAGGAAGATGAGGTGTCTGAGGAGTACGTGTGGAGTGAAGCGTATGGATCGAGTGAGAAATGATGAAGTGCGAAGGAGAACTGGAGTCGTGTGAGAGACGGCTGATCGAGTTGAGCTGATGGTGTTGTGATGGTCTGGGCATATGGAGAGAATGGTTAATAAGCGATTGGTGAAAAAGATAACTAGATCTGATGTGAGAGGTGTAAGGCTGAGAGGAAGACCATGGATAGGATGGATGGACAGTGTGAAGAGAGTGTTGGATTCGAGAGGGATGTCTGTTCAGAAAGGAAGAGTGGCTGTGTATGATAGAAATGAATGGAGAGAAATTGTGAATGAATAAATGATGACGCAGCCCTGATGGGATATTTTCCTGCATTTGTCTGATCAGGTGATCAAGTCAGGTGGGGATAAGGGGATGGATCTATTATGATGTGGCAGGGGTAAAGAGGCTCTGTTGTCCAGCCTTGCTGCAGATGTCACTGACTGCACTGCACTGTTGACCCTCGTGCGGTGTGGTGTGGTGGGGATCTGTCCTTTCTCACCTTTGGAGCTAAGATGCGAATGAATGTGTTGGTGTGGATGAGTAAATTGGGAGTAAGTCGTCCTGTTTCGGCTAGCTCCCTTTCCTTGGGAAAAGCAGCCTAGGTATATATATATATATATATATATATATCATTGGATCCCAGGGGTGCTGGGCGAGGCATGGCGCTGGGCGGGTACTAAGCGTATCGCCCTCGCGAAACTCATAGTTCCCTACCCGGGGGTTCCCTAGTTTATAAAGACTTGAAAAATCCCAGTTCTGTCCAATATTCCAGACACCAGGCTTCAATGGGATATATATATATATATATATATATATATATATATATATATATATATATATATATATATATATATATATAGATATATATATATATATATTGTTACGGAACAGAGAAAGATAATGTACACTTTAAGTGAGAATACTAAAAATCACTACTGTCCCGTAAAGTTCCAGGTTCAAAGCAAAAGAGTTAGGTAAAATTATAAGTTAAAGTTTAATGCTCAAACTAACAACAAAACATTCAGGACTCATAAGGATAATGTAATGGCAAAAAACAGGTTAAATATATGGTTAACTGCAATAGCCTCTATTAACACGAAATTAGCAAGAGTAAATTTATCTAAGTCAGCCCTGTTAAAATGAGATACCAGATAATACTCAGTGAATGCCAGATATATTATTACAGATACAAAATATTATCAAAAATGACTGACATAAAACCTTACATGAATTACAAAAACCTTACTAGGCCTAAGAATTAACCTTATGCTACACAGTACAAGAAAAAATGCAACAACAGTTATACTCAAATTACACACAGCTGCTAGATGGTTGGTGACTTCCTGAGCACTCACAATAATAATAACTGTACAGGGGAGGACAGAGATGTAAGCAAAATGAGGAGTAGATCTAAGTGGCAATAATGCAGAGACTGAGCTCATTATATAGGAGCCAGCAGAGCTTGATACAACTTGTAAGAAGGACGCGCAAATGAAGCCATAGGGGACAAAGAGCTGACAATCCTACTCTGAACAACAGAAATGACGACTTACTCTACTATAACGGTAGAAGGGGGGAACTGAGGCAGAACACGCTCGTGATCAAACATGCAGCATACTGTGCGTTAAAATTACACAAAGGATGATGAAATCATAGGCTATGTAACACCTCCCCACAAAGAAAAAGAAATTTACAAAGGAAATTTCTTATTACTCTAAAATAATCTGTCTAAAGTCTAGATAAGCAATCTGCAATAACATTTTCTTTCCCCTTGACATGTTGTATGTCTAATGAATACTCCTGAAGAAGTAGACTCCATCTTGTCAATCTCTGATTTTTATCTTTAAACTTACTAAGGAATTTCAGTGGGTTATGATCGGTATAAATGACTATGGGGTCAAAACCAGAACACAAATAAAATGAAAAATGCTGTAAACCCAAAATCAAGGCCAAAAGCTCTTTCTCAATAGTTGAGTAGTTTTTTTGAGGTAGAGTGAACTTCTTACTGTAATAAGATACAGGGTGTTCAATACCCTGATCATCCTCTTGCAGCAAAACAGCCCCAGCTCCTGTATCACTTGCATCAACAGCCATCTTAAAAGGCTTAGCAAAATTTGGAGTAGCAAGCACTGGCTGACTTAATAGGATAGCTTTAAGTTTGTTGAAAGAGGATTCACAGTTATCGGTCCAGACAAATTTAACTCCCTTTTTCAGTAGGTCTGTAAGTGGTGATACAAGAATTGAAAAGTTGAGAACAAATCTCCTGTAATAACCTACCATTCCCAAAAATCTTTGTAGCTCTTTCCTACTTTTAGGTCTGGGAAGATCACTTATAACCTGAACCTTAGCTCCTGGTGGTGCAACATGTCCATCACCAATTACGTACCCAAGGTACTGAACTTTAGCTTGACCAAACTCACACTTTGATAAATTAGCTACAAGATTAGCATGAACCAAACGCTCAAGAAATTTACTGATATGGCATAGGTGATCTTTCCAGTTGTCACTGAAGATTAATACATCATCAATATAAACAACACACCCTGCCAAACCCTCTGTTACAACATTAATGAGCTTCTGAAATGTGGCTGGTGCATTCTTCATACCATATGGCATTACAGAGCATGCAAAAGTCTTTCCTAGTGTTACAAAACATGAGATCTCCCTAGTACGTTCAGTCATAGGTACTTGCCAGTATCCCTTTAACAAATCAAACTTACTTATGTACCAAGCCTTTCCGATCTTGTCTATCCAATCTTCCATGCGAGGGAGAGGGTAAGTGTCTGTTTTGGTTATCTGATTAACACGTCTGTAGTCAATGCAAAGCCGCTGTGACCCACCCGGCTTAGGGACCAGAGTGACAGGAGAACTCCACTCGCTCTGACAGGACTCAATCATCTTATGGTCCAACAGGTAGCCAAGCTCCTGCTGGATGAGAGGAACTTTCACTGGGTTCACACGGTAAGGAGGCAATTTAATTGGCTTTGCGTCTCCAACATCGACATCCTGCATCAACACAGTGGTTCTTCCTGGAGTGGCATGGAACACTTGCGGGTACTCCTGCAGTAATGCCGAAAACTCCTGCCTTTCCTCGGGAGGTAGATGAGAAAGCTTAGTCTGGAGATCATTCATGATATCAGGATTCTTCCCGAAACTATCACTCAGGCTCATACTGCATGGGAGAGCTTCACTTGCAGACTCGGGTGGAACAGCTACAGTGCAGACTGGATTATTTTCGTCCCGCCTGTGATATAACTTTAGCATGTTGATGTGACAAAGTTGCTTGCTCTTTCTACGATCTGGTGTGGCGATGACATAGTTGACATCACTGAGTTTCTTCTCCACGAAATAAGGACCACTAAACTTGGCTTGAAGAGGTTGCCCATGCACCGGTAGCAGAATCAAAACCTGATCTCCTGGCTGAAAGTGGCGTAACCTGGACTTCTTATCATACCAAGTCTTCATCTTCTCCTGAGCAGCTCCTAAATTCTCTCTCGCCAGCTGTAAAGCAGTGGACAGCCGTTCTTTGAACTTCATCACATACTCCAGCAGGTTGACGTCATCTTCCTCCGACAGCCAGCATTCCTTGAGTAGCTTAAGGGGTCCTCTTACTTCATGGCCAAACAGTAGTTCAAAAGGTGAAAAGCCCAGTGATTCATTTGGAGATTCTCTTGCGGCAAACACAACGAATGGAAGACCTTTATCCCAGTCTTTCTGATGTTCCAAACAGTATTTCTTGAGCATCGATTTGAGTGTTTGATGATATCTCTCCAACGCTCCTTGGGTCTGGGGATGGTAAGCTGAAGACGTGATCTGGGTGATGCCCAACTCTTTCAGAGACTGCTTGAAAACGTTTGACATGAAATTACTTCCCCGGTCTGACTGTACCTCCTTGGGCAGACCAAACTTTGTGAAGAACCCTAGCATTTCCTTAACCACATTCTTTGCTGAGATATTTCTAAGTGGAATGGCTTCAGGATAACGAGTAGCCATATCAATCAGGGTCAACACATAAGAAAATCCTGAAGAAGTCTTAGGAAGAGGGCCCACAATATCCACCAACACACGGGTGAATGGCGCCTCAAAAGGAGGAATGGGAACTAGAGGTGCAACCTTTTCGGTCTGATTACACTTCCCCACAACTTGACAGGTGTGACAAGACTTACAATACCAGGAAACATCCCTGAAGATACCTGGCCAGTAGAAGTGTTTCAAAATGCGTGCCACAGTCTTCCTCACTCCAAGGTGTCCTGCCAAACTGGAATCATGAGCCACTCTAATGATATCCTGCCTACAAACACGAGGGATGACAACTTGATGTACAACCTCCCATTCACAGTCGGCTGATGCTGTTGGGGGTCTCCACTTCCTCATAAGTACTCCTGACTTTATATAATAACAAGTAGAAGCACCAGCTGACTCTTCCTCACTGCAAGCAGAGTTAGCTAGACCTTTCAACTCAGGGTCAGCAACCTGCAACTCAACCAACTCTTGACGAGACAAATTATCAACACTACGGGGTACTGCCTCATCTGGTGAGTGGTCCAAATTAGCAAGAAAAGTGTCAGCTAGGATAACATCATCATCATCATTATCCTCTAAATCACCAGTAACTTTAGACTTAGCCCTAGTGACAGCACATGCAGGGAACACATCAGGGACATCACAATCCTGGGTCGCAACCACTGGATCACTAGACAACTGAGGAGCTGGACACACTTGACTTCCACCAATATCATTTCCAAGTAAGAAAGTTACACCTGACATTGGGAGTGTCTCAACCAACCCAACCATAACGGAACCATTAACAAAACCAGACTCTAAATTCACTCTGCACAGAGGGACAGAGAAGTAATTATTCCCTACACCTTGGAAGATTACAGTTTCATCAGAGGAATTAACATTAGAGCCTAGAACACTGGTCAGCATAAGGGATTGGCAAGCACCTGTATCACGATATATTTTAACTGATTTCCTGTCATTACTGTTCAGAGGACTGACAAAACCATCAGACAGGAAATTAGCACATGAACTCTTGAGAGTGTCACCCACGTTACTGCTCAAAAGAGGAGCTCCATCATTAGAATTTAAGTTACCCCTCAAAGCAGGTTCAGTTAACTCAGTTAAAGAATTCTGGGAACTCTCAAGGGTGGACACTAGACCAATTGACTGAATATTTAAAGACTCCTTTTTGTTCACATCACGCTGTCTCCTGAAACATTTCTCCGTAGTTTGACCAAGCTTACTACAATAAGTACATTTACTTTTCTGAAATCTAGAGGTGGAGCTGGTATTTACTTCCTGAGAAACATCATCTTTATTCTCTTTACTGTTACCTGTACTCTGAGTACAGGCAACGTACTTACTCTCAGCTTTCCCTTTTTCTTTAGAATATCTCTTGTGAGTGAGAACATATTCATCAGCTAAAACTGCAGCATCAGACAAATTATCTATTCTTTTCTCATCAAGATATAGGCTTACATCTTTACAAATACACCTCTTGAAGTCCTCCAGCAAAATCATCTGCTTAAATTTACCAAAATCAGAATCCACATTCTTAGAATTTAACCACTGCTCTAACAGATCTTCTTTGATTTTTGCATACTCAACATGGGATTGCTTATCTTGCTTGTAAGTTGTCCTAAATTTTACTCTATAAGCTTCAGGAACAAGCTCATAGGCCTTAAGAATCAAGCTCTTAACTACATCATAATTATCAGATTGATCCTGAGGCAAAGATGCATAAGTTACTTGAGCTTTACCAGTGAGAACAGTTTGAAGAAGCACTGGCCAATACTCCTTGGGCCAATTAAAACCTGTAGCTACCCTCTCAAACAACTGAAAATACTTTGTTAACCCGCGCCGTCCCGAGGACGTACTTCCACGTCCTCACGTTTTGTCACAGCCAGTCCCGAGGACGTACTTCAACGTCCTGCAATTGCAAGGTTCATAATTTCCACAAATTTCAAAATTCGCGGGAGATTTTCGTTTCGCCCGGGTACCCAAGCCTCCCCTACCTGCCGCCAGGCGGGCAGCGTCCTAGACCCCGCGTGACCCGCGCTCGCCCTTGTCTCGGTCACTCACCTGCCAGCAGTGACCCAGGTCAGACATGGCGCGGAAAGGTCTCTCAGATGAGCAAATTGCATCCGTCCTGGAAGCCTTCACTGGAGACAGTGATTCTCCACTCGATGATGATGTGGTGGATCGCGATTACGTCCAGCCAGAGGAAGAAATAAGTAGCAGTGATGAGGAGGTCCCTTCGCCCCGAAAAACGCGGTATGTGACATACCGTAAGGCAAGGGAAGGCCAGGCTGCTCCCCAACCACGTGCACAGCTATCTCTCCATCACGATTCTGATCAGGACGAGGATGAGGACGATGAGGATGACGGAGGGCTAGGACGTGATATCGCCGAGTGGTTGGGAAAGGAAAAAATATCACCATGTGGATCAGAAGGTGGGGCGAGACGACACCTAAGGTATGGTTCAAGTACTTTGTCTGGGGAAGTAGCAAGTGGTGTGGTGGGATTGCTGGGAGAAAGGGAAAGTGTTGTGGCGGCAGCGCGGGGTGAAAGTGAGAGTGGTGTGGGGGTAGTGCGGGGTGAAGGGGCCATTGGTGGGAGGGAGGCAGCACGAGCACGTGGTGCTCGTAGGCCTAGGGGAGAGGAGGTTGAGTCACTCCCCAGCACTTCTTTCGCCCCTGAATATGCCCAAACTTCCTCCCCACAGCCCCAGGATGTGGGGAAAGGAAAGAAAGGGAAGGGAAAGGGTAAAGGAAAAGGGAGAGGGAAGAGAAGTGCGAGTGATGAGAGGCGCCGCTCTCCACCTCCCCAACCTCCCCCACCACCCTCACCTCCCCACCCTGACGAAGGGGACGATGGTGACGTGGCTGGAGACGGTGGTGTCACGTGGAACTGGGAGGATGGGAGTAATTTTACTCCCATCATTCACCAGTTCACTGAGGAGTGGCGGTCAGGTTGCACGGCTCCAGGTGTAAATGCTGGGTCGTCACGTTTAGATTTTTTCAATTTGTTTTTTGATGAGGCGTTTGTTGGGCGCATAGTAGAACAGACGAATATATTTTCACAATCCCAGCGCCTTGAAAGTGAACGCCTAGGAACCACAAGCAAGCATGCAGAACAGTATGACTTTCCCGTGACTATATCAGAGATGTTCCTATTTTTGGCCCTGGTAATCTTGATGGGTGTGGTGAAGAAAAATCAAATTCCTGCCTATTGGACAACGGACCCAATCATCCTAACACCTTTCTTTGGAAAGGTGATGGGTCGTAATAGATTTCAGTTTATTCTCGGCCGCCTCCACTTTTTTGATGCAGATGATCCAGCCAATGCAAATAACACCGATAAAATGAGGAGAATTAGGCTGGTATTTGATCATTTACGGGAAATGTTCCGCTCCTCATTTTATCCCTACAGAGACCTCGTCATAGACGAGAGTCTTGTGTTGTGGAGAGGCAATATTTCCTTTAGGCAGTATATACCCAGCAAGAGACACCGTTTCGGGTTCAAGATCTTTGTTATGTGTGACTGTAAGACTGGTTATGTGCAAGACATAGTCTTGTACACGGGCGCACAGACAGATATAATAGAAGATCGGAGTATAGGACTCTCTGGGGCCGTGGTGAAGACAATGATAGAAGAGTACCTTCATCGTGGTCATGTTTTGTACCTGGACAACTGGTACACTAGCCCTCTTCTCGCTAGGTTCCTCCACCAACACGACACCGGAGTCTGTGGTACAGTCAAGAGAAACCGTCGCCATATGGTCAAGATAGGGAGGAAACTTGACAAGAATGAGGTGGTTTTCTTCCAGGCCAATAACATCCTTGCCACCCTGTGGAACCACAACAGGGAAGTTTGCCTCCTATCAACTGTTCACAGCCCCCTGATGCACCGCACAGACTCCGTGGATCACCGTAGCGAGAGGAGGCGCAACGTATGGAAACCAGAGTCTGTACTTGCCTATAATCTGAACATGAGGCAAGTTGATCAGTCAGACTCGATGATTTCAAGTGTTGACTGTGCCAGGACAACGATGAAGTGGTACAAGAAACTCTTTTTCCACTTGCTCGACATCACGGTCCTGAACGCCCACTACCTGCACGCAATGACCACCGGAGTATCCGAGACCTTTGAGGGGTTTGTGAGGGAGCTGGCACGTGAAATAATCGCCAAGCATGCCCAGGAAAGACCCCCACACCGCCCCCGCGCCCCCCGTGCTGCTCAGACTCCCCTACGTCTTGCAGCCCGCCACTACCCCAGCGCAATCCCTTCCGAACCAAACCGTCGTAAACCCCAGCGTCGCTGCCATGTATGTAAGCACTCGACAGTTAGACCATCAACGCAGAGAAAAGACACAAGATACGAGTGTGTCGAGTGCAATGTTGCATTGTGCCTTCAGCCTTGTTTCAAGGAATACCATAATCTCGTACACTTCTGAAACTGTGTGGGAAGGCGAAATGACGCTCATGATAATGGTAAGGCCGGTCAGTAGGTACTAAGTGAAATATAAAGTTGAAACGGGTTATTTTTTCAGAAAAGTAATGTATAAGATGAGAATTAGTGTAAGTGGAAAGAATTGTTATCAAAACTACACCCACTGTGTAAATCTGGTCAGTAAATATGTGATAGCAAGGAAATAAAGTGGAAACGGGTGTAATGTTAGCATGAATAAAACGTATAAGTTGAACATTACTGTAAGTTGTCATAATTGATGTCACGATTACACCCACATTCTGGTCAGTAAGTATGTGATAGGAATTATATACAGTGGATGATGTTGTAATGTTAGTAGTAAGGTATTTTATAAGTTGATTACTTGTGTAAGATGAAACAAATGATATCGCGATAACACTCCCTGTGTAAGTACGCGCAAATATGACGCTAAGTTCCATCTTACGTTCAGAAATGATGTAATATCAATTATATCAAGTGTTTACATGTGCAATGTTAGTGGAGAATAATTATATAAGTAAAAAAATAGGTTGTAAGTTGAAATAGTAGTCATAGCGACTTCACCGTGTGTGTTATTATGCGCTATTATTACGCTATATATTTACGTAAGGCCTGAAATTATCTCAAAACAGTTCTATAAAGTTGAAAAGTGTATAATAATATTAGAAAGGTATTATGTTAGTAGAAAAAGCACAATACGAGTTGAAACATCAGTCACAGCGAGTTCACTCACTACGTAAATTAGCGCTAGCATTACGCTAAATGTTATCAAAAGGCCTGTGAATACGTAAAAACAGTTCAATATAATGTAAAATGGTATAATGTTATTGTAGAAGTATTATGTAAGTAAAAAAAATTATATGTATCATGATTTTAGAATGTTAGCGATTCATGGGAACCAAGTTGGCCGATTTTGCTCGTTTCTCACGATGGTACAATGGTTATTTCTGCTCTATTTTTGTATAAAATCCAATATACTCTTTTATCACATGTTTTTATGTTTGTAATAAATTCATTTCTACTTACTTTCATTGGTTTCCCAAACTTATAATACCATAGAAAACGTTTGATGCTCACACCGCATAGGGAGAACACGGGGCCAGGTGGGACCATCGCATACCTGGTTAAGCTAATTAGGGACCCCAGGGACCACTTTCTTTGCCACCGGCCATTGTTTCTGACCAAAAGCGAAAGTTTAAGCAAAAAAAAAAAAGGTCGAAAATTGCCCGGGATTGGGGGGTACCAGTGGTCGAAAAGTTGCCGGGACGGGGCGGGTTAAATCAGATTCATTAAAAGGAGGGACAAGTTTAACATTTTTAGCCACATCAAAATCATCAGAGCTAGATGATCCAGTTCCACCTTGTTTCATGCGATACTCATGGTCTGCCTGAATCCTAGCTAGTTCAATTTGTGCCTGAGCCTGTATCTGTGCCTCCTGAATCCGAGCCTGAGATTCAGCCTCCTTAGCACTTGCTTGAAATTCAGCCTCCTTAACACAAGCCTCCTTAGCCTGAGACTCAGCCTCCTTAGCACGTGCTTGAAATTCAGCTTCCTTCACACGAGCCTCCTGCAGGGCTAGCTATAACTTAGCTAATTCAATCTGCGTTTGCTCATTTGGAGGAGTTACATTAAACAAGCTTTCATTAATCATGCCAACAATTTGATCTTTAGAATGATGAGAGCGAACAGCAATTCCCAATTGTTGAGCAACAAGCTTAAGTTCATTCTTTGTTCTGTTTTCTACATCACACACTGTTTGCACATTTGACAAAAAATCTTTGGCTTCATCAAGCGTAGTAATAGTAGACATCATGAATAAATCACAGTCACAATATATCAAGCAATATCCTTATGATAATATCCTGAATATCCTGATAAGAGGTCGCCAAATTTATGTTACGGAACAGAGAAAGATAATGTACACTTTAAGTGAGAATACTAAAAATCACTACTGTCCCGTAAAGTTCCAGGTTCAAAGCAAAAGAGTTAGGTAAAATTACAAGTTAAAGTTTAATGCTCAAACTAACAACAAAACATTCAGGACTCATAAGGATAATGTAATGGCAGAAAACAGGTTAAATATATGGTTAACTGCAATAGCCTCTATTAACACGAAATTAGCAAGAGTAAATTTATCTAAGTCAGCCCTGTTAAAATGAGATACCAGATAATACTCAATGAATGCCAGATATATTATTACAGATACAAAATATTATCAAAAATGACTGACATAAAACCTTACATGAATTACAAAAACCTTACTAGGCCTAAGATATGCTACACAGTACAAGAAAAAATGCAACAACAGTTATACTCAAATTACACACAGCTGCTAGATGGTTGGAGACTTCCTGAGCACTCACAATAATAATAACTGTACAGGGGAGGACAGAGATGTGAGCAAAATGAGGAGTAGATCTAAGTGGCATTAATGCAGAGACTGAGCTCATTATATAGGAGCCAGCAGAGCTTGATACAACTTGTAAGAAGGATGCGCAAATGAAGCCATAGGGGACAAAGAGCTGACAATCCTACTCTGAACAACAGAAAGGACGACTTACTCTACTATAACGGTAGAAGGGGGGAACTGAGGCAGAACACGCTCGTGATCAAACATGCAGCATACTGTGCGTGAAAATTACACAAAGGATGATGAAATCATAGGCTATGTAACAATATATATATATATATATATATATATATATATATATATATATATATATATATATATATATATATATATATATATATATATATATACCTGCCTGAGAATCATCATATGCAGCCGCCACAAGCTGAAGCACTTCCAAATCCTGTCCCCACACTTGGCCTGTGGGAAATAGGTTAATGGGCACGTTCACACATACACCTCAGCGATCGACATGCGGAAATCTCTCTTTTTATTTAGGATTTTACATTCTCCTTTGTAATTTAAGTGTATTGTCATTTGCGTCGTGTACTCGATGTCTTAAGAGAGTGAGTAGATCCACTATCTTTACTGATTTTGCATGGGACACCTTCTTATGCGCTTGTGTGTCTTTGAAATAGCTTCAACAACGACATATATATAGATGATCATAGACAAGATGTTAACACCTTCAAAATCATAACATATAAATTTCAGTCATGGGTAAAACCAAACATTTTAAATTCTTTCATTGTGAAGGATTTTATGAGAGCTACATTTCACCCCTATACAAAAAAAATCTCCAAAACATGAATAAATTGATCTAGTGTGTAAGAATCCTCCCCACCCCACCCCCGTGCAAAAAAAAAAAAAAAAAAAAAAGAGGCAGTAATATTTAGGTGGCTCATATACACACTTTTGAGCGGTAGTAACTGCCA
Organism: Coenobita brevimanus; assembly: GCF_032717465.1. Taxonomy (NCBI): domain Eukaryota; kingdom Metazoa; phylum Arthropoda; class Malacostraca; order Decapoda; family Coenobitidae; genus Coenobita; species Coenobita brevimanus. The sequence goes on along the minus strand of NC_136993.1, from coordinate 65,621,644 downwards.
ACCCTCTAATTCTCCCCACGAGTACAAGGAAATCGTAGCCAGAGTTCCACACTGAATAAAAGCCCACTGTCCAGTGTTGAGTTAGTAATTCAAACATTTGTGGATTGAACAAGGAACAACGCTCATTGATACTATTAACTGTGCAGTGTATATTTTGAATATTTCCCATGCATTTTAACTAGTCTCAGAATATTTTTTCCTTTTTGCATCGTATTTCACACAGCTCAGTGGCAGAAATAAAATTGTGTTGGCCTACATCCTTCCTATGGCACTTCTTCATGACTAGCAATATATTTTGGTGTTGATATCTTGTTACAGCTTAGCATTCAATAAGGAGAGACAGCAATTTTAGGCCAAGTTAAAGTGAACAGACTAGAGTAACTGGTCTTCTACCCGTGAGAAATTCTGGCTACGACTTCTTTTCGGCGAGAGGAAAACAGTGGACAGTACGTAGGACCTGTGGCTCACGAGTCTGCCATAGGTGGCAAGAAAAAGATTTATTATCAGAAAACATCGATGGCATCGAGAAGCTGGCCCTGTGTGATGAACAGACATTAAGTGGAATTAATTTCATACATTTTATTTTTGTTCAATCTTGTTACAGCCAGAACATTTCACTCAGCACTCAGGTGATACTTTTCAAACAGAGCAGTTAGTTATAGCTTTCCTTAGTGAAAGAGTTAAAATATAGCCTCTGCTACATACAAGTTTCACTACAAGAGATCTTCCAAAGACTACATCAAGCTGTCCATGCATTAGCAAAAAGAAATAATAAATTACAACCTTGTAGTGTTGAGGGAATAAAGATAATTCATTCTATCTGAAAACGATAAATGTATTGTGCAGGTACAGCATGTTGGTTCACTTGCCGTACAGCCCTGACGGTGCCCGGGTGAAGCAAGTGGCCTCCTGGATCCACAAGACAGGTCTACGCTGTCTCACACCTCTCATCCTTTTCCCGGAAAAATACACCAAGTAATGTGTAAGCTACAGATTACTGAACATTTAAGAACAGGAGTGTCTTTATGTACTCTGTCGAAATTACTGGATATTAAAAACTTGAGCATCTTATGTACTCTGTCGAAATTACTGGATATTAACACACTTGAGTAATATAAGTAATATATCGAAATTACTGACTAGTACCGCCCCCATGCACCGGTTCACATGTATAGCCGTCACAATTTGGGGAGCAGAGCACCGCCGATTGACGTGTACAGGCATACACATCTTCCCGCCACCCTCTGAACCTGTGACCATTTTCTATGACACCCAGAGGGTAGGTAGGTCCCCTAGGTACCCCACTGAAGCACGGCTCAGTCTGTACATGACACTGGTACAGTGAGGAGCCATGTCCTTGTCATTGTCTTCATCAAATTCCTTCCCACCGTGCATGGGGCTGATTGCATCATTGACCCCTGTGAAAGTTCTGCCCTTAGTGCCGGGGAAAGGGCTCAGTGACAGTGCCATCGGCCGTGCCTTGGACAGCACCGTGTACACACGGACACCTAGTGAGAGTACTTCTTCTGAGGAGAGAAGAAGTTACCCTGTGGAGAGTGAACTCTCTCACCCTCCAACCCATTTCCATTCTCAGATGCCCAAAAAGGCTCTCAAACACCTGCAGGAAGAGGGCAGGGCCTTTGACAGTGATGAGTTCACTGAGGAAGAGGAAGTAGATGACCCAGGACACCAGGCAGGTGAGCATGGAGTTGGTGGTTATCTAGGAAATAAAAGCCGACGAGCCATCTCACTGCCAATCTGACTGCCTGCTCGCCATTGTTTTGACCTTGAACATCAACCTTCACCTCAGCTGAGTACTTCAAGGGCGAAATCAGCACAGCTGAGCCGTTCAGGAGTGGAATTTTCTACATGAGCCCCATGTGGTGTCACTCAAAAGGAAACATCTCCCCAGGGAACGCCTGTGTCAGGTGAGTCAGCACCCCCATACTCCTCCACCTCCCACACCTCTCCCTCTCCTTCCCCCTCACCCCATTCCCATGGGCGTGCACGTATGCAGAAAGAACATGCTGCACATGGAAACAGGCCAGTTTTACCAGGTGTGGGTAGAGTGGATACCTTTGTCTGGGAGGAATGAGCAGGATTTGAGTCCTCTGTGCTGATGTTTGATGAGGAAGGAGCAGTTCTTCAGAAAGATGAGTTTCCCCTACAGGACCTGGTTGATTGATTGATTGACTTATTGAATATAATAACAATCAGATGACACAACTGCCAGGGTTACATGCTGCCGGACAACAAGGTAAATGACAACAAATAAAAAGTGCGTATTCAAAATAATTTTAATACCTATTAGTACAAATAAAACACTGAAAATAACAAAAGAATAGTTTATAAAATATCAATTACTTATAAAAAGTGGAAGGAGGCCCGCCTCCTGAAAAAAACTAAAACCATCAGTAAAATCGCTAAAGGCTCCACCAAGCATCAAGGACAGACAGTAGGCACCATCTGCCACCTTTTGCCTATGGAGGAATATCTGACGTAGGACCCTAGACTCGGACACTTGACCAGCAAGTGACGGACAGTAAGGGGAACAAGGCAATCATCACAGTACTGTTGAGTCTCACCACTCATTAGGAACCCATGTTTAAGCCAAGAGTTCCCAATGCGAAGCCTTGCAAGAGCCACCTCCAATTGCCGAGACATGGGCGGGAAAACCCTTGGCACAACCTCTCTCTGAAAGATTTCTTTTAGTTTATTATGAACAACACCATTTCAGTGTCTGCCAAAACATACAAACTGCATACTACAAGTCAGGCATTAAATCAGAAGTAGGAAGTGGGTAGTTGGTTGGGGGCTGTTGAGAAGACACAGCTTTAGCTAATGTATCTGCCCTCTCGTTGCCCACCACACCAACATGTGAGGGAACCCAACAGAAGTCCACATGATGGCCACGATGGCCAAGAAGAAAAAGACACTCTAAAATTAATAAAACCAATGGATGGGATGCATTAAAAGACTCCAGTGCAGACAGAGCACTACGGGTGTCACTAAAAATCACAAAAACAGACTGGGGGAGAGTAAACAAGATTTTGAAAACATCTAAAATCGCAGTCAGTTCCACTGTATACAGTGAAGTAATACCAGGTAGGGTACCACCCCTACCAAAGGAAGGGAAGACAACACCAAAGCCTACTCCAGTATCAGTCTTAGGCCCGTCAGTATAGACGGGGACAGAACCCTCAGGAGTGAAGGCATGTTCAAAAAAGAGAGAGGGAGAGGGACACCTGAGAGGGAAGTGAGTTCTTTTTACCGACAGCGGACATACAAAATGTCACATGAGGGAGTAGCCAAATACCCACCCTTGGGATCCAATGAGGACAAACTGCCAGTCTCAGAACAGAGAGGACTAACATGACAGACTGGACCCTGTAACCAAAGGGCTTTGGGAAACAAGGATGGGTGTCATAAACAGAAGATTGGTAATCTTGGGAGATGATAGAACAAGAAACTGAGTCCAGAATGCGGTGAAGATGATACCAACACCTCACCATCAACAACTGGCATTGCAAATGCAAAGAAGTATACCAGCATCCACCAACAAACTTGAAAACGAGGACGACCTGAATGCCCCAGTTGCCAGATGTACACAAGCAAGATGCATAGATTTTAACAACCGGAGACAGTCATCTGTTGCAGAGGAGTCGACCTCATACCCATATTCAAATTAAGGAAGAGGAGGAGGAGAGTCTGACGGTCAGCATTGCAAGAGGTATTAGCCAAAACCCTCAAAAGACTCAAAGCTTTACGACAAGCCACCTTAACAGAACGAATAGTATCCCATTTTTTTTTTTTTTTAAATAACAGAACGGAGAAAGGATAAACAAATGAATAAAAAAGTAATCCATACACCAGATTCCTGGTGTCCTCTGTTCATAAAATATCAGAGAAGTAGACTGTAGCACCAGTCGAGCAGGGCAGTACTCCCAAGGTGGATGGACAGCTGACAGGGAGAGCTGGAGCTCCCATTTCATCAGCCCTCGGGACTAGGTCCAGACCGTCCCCCTTTTGCTGAACTTTTTCAGTGTCTCAGTAACTCAGAGAGTAGGCCAGCATGCTCTCCAATACAAGTTTCTCTAACTATCAACACCAAACTACATGCACAGTACACACTTCACTTCCTTTCCCGAAAATAAAAAATCATGGCAGCATTACACGTGGCCTCGGAGTCCCCAAGGGGGGGGGACCATTAATGCCCCCACCTTCCACTCCTCTCCCCGTGATGACTCGAGCTGCCTAGAACCACTGTCTGACTCTCTTCTTCTTCATTTCTGCAACATTTGCGGCCTTTCCTCTAACTTTTGCTCGGTTGAGCACCACTTCTCCTTCTCTAAACCTCACCTTCCTTACCTAACTGAGACTCAGCTGTCTGAGGCAACTGAGAGCAAACCCTTTTCTGTATCCTCCTACTTTCTCTATACTCATTTCAAAGCCAAAGGTGGATGTTGCATATATGTACGCAACGACCTATCTTGTTCTCGTGTTCCTGAATTCGATTCTTCTGAATTCTCTACACTCTGGTTTCGGCTTTCCTGTCATTCTTTGACTAAATTTATCTGTGCTGTTTACTTATCTCCTAGTTCTACTGACTATCAAAAATTCTTTGACTATATTATTTCTACAATGGAACACATACTATCCATTTCTCCTTTCTCTGAAATCTCCATTCTAGGAGATTTCAATGTTCACCACAACCTTTGGCTCTCCTCTCCTTTCACTGATCCACCTGGTGAACTAGCCTACACCTTTTCTATACTTAATGACCTAGAGCAGCTTGTACAGCACCCTACCCGAATCCCTGACCGCCTTGGAGAGAGCTCCAACATACTTTACCTCTTCCTTACTACTAGTCCGTCTGCTTACACTGTTAATCTTTTCTCTCCGTTGGGCTCCTCCGATCACAACCTTATCACCTTAACCTGTCCCATCGCTCCAGAACAGCCTGTGGACCCTCCAAAGAAACGTCGTCTGTGGCACTTTGGAGCTGCAGCTTGGGAGGTCCTCAGGCAGTACTTCTTTGATTTTCCCTGGAATGATTATTGCTTCCATGGCCGAGAGCCATCTGAGCGTGCCTTGCGCATTACAGAGGTTATTCTCTTGGGCATGGAAGCATACATTCCTTTCTCATATCCTCTGACTAATGCAAGAAAGCCTTGGCTTAATCACGCTTGTTCTAATGCTGTCCGCAACAAGGAGAGGGCCTATAAAAGGTACCGGAGCCAACTCACCCGCGAATCACATCTTTTATACGTTTCTGCCCGGAATTGTGCTAAGTCTGTTCTTTGCTCTACAAAAAATAATTTCATCTGTACTAAATGCTCTCAACTGTCCAACTTGAATTCTTCCCGCTCCTTCTGGCACCTTGCCAAAACCCTTTCTAACAACTTTACCTCATCATCCTTCCCTCCTCTTTTCTATTCTGATGGCTCTGTAGCCATTTCTTCTACTGATAAAGTAGATCTCTTCGCTCAGACTTTCTCCTCCAATTCCACCTTAGACAATTCCGGTGCAGTTCCCCCATCACTTTCCCCCCTCTAACTTCCTCATGGCTGACATTAAAATTTCTTCAGCTGATGTATTTTCTGCCATTGCTGGCCTTAGTACTAATACGGCATATGGGATTGATGGAGTCCCTACTGTTGTTCTCGAGAACTGTGCTTCTCTGCTTACACCCTGCCTAGGCAAGCTCTTTCACCTTTGTCTATCAACTTTTACCTTTCTCTCTTGCTGGAAGTTTGCTCTCATTCAGCCAGTCCCAAAGAAGGGTATCTATTCCCAACCCTCTAACTATCATCCATTTGCTTTAACATCGTGTATCTCAAAAGTTTTCGAGTCAATTCTTGATAGAAAAATTTTAGAGCATCTTTCCTGTCACAACCTTCTTTCTGATCGTCAGTATGGGTTCCATCAGGGACGCTCCACTGGCGATTTTCTCACCTACCTTTCAGACTCCTGGTCATCCTCCTTTCGGGACTTTGGTGAAAGCTTTGCCACTGCACTTGACATCTCTAAGGCTTTTGATCGAGTCTGGCATAAATCTTTAATTTCCAAATTACCCTCATACAGTTTCTATCCTTCTAACTGTGCCTTCATCTCTAGCTTCCTTACTGGTCGTTCTATAGCCGCTGCTGTAGACGGCCATCGTTCTTCTCCTAGATCTATCAACAGTGGTGTTCCTCAGGGCTCTGTCCTATCACCAACTCTCTTCCTTTTGTTCATCAATGACCTTCTAAACTGTACATCTAACCCTATCCACTCTTATGCTGATGACTCCACCCCTCTCCTTTCCATTCGGTTCTCGCAACATCCATCTCAGCAGTTACTTCAACAAACAAGGGATGAGGCTATGGCACACCTAATGTCTGATTTGGTTCGTATCTCTGGCTGGGGTAAAAATAATCTGGTTGTTTTTAATGTATCAAAGGCTCAGTTTTTACACCTATCAACCCGACAAAATCTTCCACAGGGATACCCACTAAAGTTTAATAATATTCAGCTTAATCCTGCATCATCCTTGAACATGCTTCGGATTTCATTTACTCGGGACTTATCTTGGAAAGATCATATTACATCTCTTGTAAAATCTGCTTCCAAGAGATTAGGTGTGTTAAGCCGACTACGTTCCTTCTTTACCCCTGCACAGTTGTTGACTCTATGCAGAGTTTTTTTTCCACTCCTGTGTGGAGTACAACTCTCATGTGTGGGGAGGCTCCCCACATACAGCTCTTCTCAATAGGGTGGAGTCAAAGGCTGTTTGTCTCATTAACTCTCCTCCTCTTACTGACTCCCTTCAACCTCTGTCTCTTTGTCGCACTGTTGCATCTTTATCTCTTTTCTATCACTACTTCAATGGTCACTGCTCCTCTGAACCGTCTGCAAGCATTCCTCTACCTCTACAACAGGCGCATAGCACCCGTGTAGCAGCAAACTCTCATCCCTTTTCTGTCCAACTCTCTAATGCAAGAGTTAACCGTTACTCACAGTCCTTCATTTATGCAACAGGTCAACTCTGGAACTGTCTCCCTCTGTCTGTATTTCCTGCTTCCTATGATCTCCAGTCTCTCAAACGCAGTGTGTCCAGGCATCTCAGCATGATTGGATCTTGAATTTGGCTCTCTCTTGTATTTTATTTTTCTCTTGGAAGGAACAACAATTGCGGGCTCTCGGCCTTTGGTTCCTTCTTCCTCACATAAAAAAAATTTAACCTGAACAGCTGTGGGTTGATATTTGGAGGGAAACAACTCTGGGGAAGCGAGTTCCAGAGAGATGCAGTTCGGGGAATGAAAGAATTCTGATAGGCAGAAGTTCTGCAATATAACTGAGTGACATTCCAGTCATGAGCACTTCCAGATGCCCGTGTAGAACGAGGGAAGGCATGGAGATGTGGCACCATGGACGCAACTTCGTCTGAGCATTTGCCATAAAAATATCTGTAAAATAATGCAAGGGAGGCAACATTCCTTCTTACTTGCAGGGGAGGTAGTTTTTTTTTGTAATGGCAGTGTTGTTAATAATTCTAACATGTTTGTTCTGAATTTTGTCTAGTTGTTTTAAAACAACCTCTCCACATCCATTCCACAAGGGTGAGCAATATTCAAGCTGAGAGCACACATGACGCTTATAAACTGTAGCTAACTGCTCATCAGTGAAGAAGTTACGGACCCTGTACAATAATCCAAGTTTTTTTGAGGCGGTTTTAGCAAGTCGGTAGAGAGGTGGCCTACCGTTCTAACGGACCCAGGTTCAAATCCCCGCTGGGGCAGGGAACAGTTTAAGGATTTGAATTTCATTAAATCAAGCTTTACTGATCTACCAGAAGGACCGCCGACATGTAAAAATACCCCCACTAATAACAATACACAAGTCCTGTATGAGACAGCCCTATCATGTGTTCAATATGGACGGTGGGTGTTAGCGCCGAAGTGGTGACATGAAGAGGTGTATGGTATGTAGGACTGTTGGGCCTTGGTAGCAGGTTGTGAAGCCTATGCCCAGAGTCGAACACATAAAAAAAAAAAAGCGATCTAACATGAGAGGTCCAGCTGAGGGCATTGTTAAGAGAGACGCCAAGAATGTCAATACTATACTTTTGGAGATGGGAATATTAGTAGCACTGAAGGTAATGTATGAATCTGGCAATATCTGTCTATTAGTAAACTGTATATATTTCGTTTTCCTACCATTGAATGAGACAAGGTTGTTTTGTCCCCATTCACTGATTGTAGATAGGTCTTGATTAATGGAAATGGCTGTATTGAGTTGAGAGGTAGAACTATTTGACTTTGTAAATGGGTGTCTGAGTGTGAATGAACTATGTAGTGTTGAGTCATTTGCGTATGAGTGGATGGGATTATGGGTGACAGATAAGAGATCATTAATATGAACCAAGAATAGGGTTGGCGCCAGAGCTGACCCCTGCGGCACGCCGACGTTGAGTGAAAATTGGAATATACATCATCTACTTTTACTCTTATTTTCCTGTCACTAAGATATGAAGAAATCAAAGGAACAAAAGATGGTAGTCCATAGCAAGGGAGTTTGGACAGCAGGGAAAGGTGCCATACTCTGTCGAAAGCTTTAGAAATATCAAGAGCTACTGCATGAGTTTCTCCATGTAGATCAATTGATTGATGGATGGTATGAGTTAGGAGATTGAGTATTGTCAATGGTGGATCTTTCGTGGCGAAAACCATATTGTCTATCACTAATTAAGTTGTTGGATTCAAGATGTTTAACAATGTGCTTATTAAATAGAGTTTCATATACCTTACCAAGAGAAGATGTGACAGCTATTGGTCTGTAATCAGAGGGGTCAGAGGAACTTCCTTTCTTCGGAATTGAGTGGATATCGGCTTCTTTCCATGAATTTGGGAATAAAGAAGTACGTATGCATAGTCTGAATAATTTAGCTAGAACAGAGGCAAGTTCAAGGGAACACTTTTTCACAACAATTGGCGGAATTCCATCTGGGCCTGGGCTTTGTTGGTATGTAAATTGTTTAGGATGGATTTTACGTATCCTGTCTGTACTTTAAGTGGGGCAGTTTCGGGAGAGTCAAGTTCTAGTACTGGGACACTCTGACTGGTATTGTCTATGGTAGAGTTTCTGGCAAATGTACTTGCAAAAATATCCGCTTTCCCACGAGGGTTATTTGTAATGTTGCCATCTGATGATTTTAGTGGGGGAATGGAAGGTGACTTGTTAAAGTTATTATTGAAAGAATTAAGAGTTGACCAGGATATTCTATTGTCATTAGGGTTGTTAAGTAGTTTTGACGCTTGCTTTTGAAGAAAGTTTGATTTAGCGAGATTTATTACAGCTTTTGCATGATTTCTAGCAATTTTAAATTGAGAGAGTGATTCAGATGTTTTTTATTTTAAGTAAGAGTTATATGCTAATGACTTTTGGGCTGTTGCTCTGGCACAGTTGCCATCAAACCATTTTGAAGAGTTCGATCTTTTAGTGAACTATTGACTTGGTATGAATAAATCCATACCAGCTAGTAATAAGTTGCAAATGTGGGACTGGGTAGAATTGGGATCCCTAGAAGAGAAAGACTGCCATGGAATGTCAGCAAGATAATTTCTAAATCCATCCCGGTTTGCCCTATCAAAGTGCCATCGGGTCACCCTGACAGGTTCAGAAAGGGGAGGTGTGGGGGGTTAACTAATGAGGCTTTGATGAGATTGTGGTCAGAGGAGCCAAGTGGTGACAGTACCTCTATCCTGTATTGATCTGGATTATTAGTCGAGAATAAATCCAAGAGATGGGCATTATGGTCAGAATTATCATGTATTCTGGTTGGTTGCTTTACCAGTTGCGTGAGATTAAACGATTCTGCAAACAGCTCGCACTCTAGACCAGCGTCGTCAGTCCTGGCAGAATGCAATAACCATTCAACATTACGTATGTTAAAATCACCCAAAATGGTAATTTCGGTGCTAAGGGCAAGGTTAAGGTTACTCAACTGTGTGGATATGGAATCAAATACACTAGGTTCCGAAGAAGCACTGGGGGAGCGATAAACTACACAAATATATTTGGTAATATTTTGACAATTTAGTTTATACAATGAGTAATCAAACAGAAGACCCAGAAACCGAATCTCTTCCAAACAGCATATTCTCTGACAATAGAGATACAAGTAAAGGTCTGAGTGAACCCCCCAAAGATGACAAGAATGCATAGCCACTGTCTTTGTTAAAGAAAAACGGATGCCATGAGACTCTGCCCAGTCAGAAATTTTATTTAGAGCCAGCTGCAACTTCCTCTTTATCACAGACATTCTAAATGCGGTGAAAGAAAATGAGAGGTCATTGTCATGTAGTGAGCCAAGTACAGCATCAGAAAGTACACTGAGTACGCTTTTGATGGCCACAGCAAAGAGAGTAACACTAAGGATACTCCCTTGTGGTACTCCATCTTCTAGTGCATGGGCATTAGAAAGCACTCCTCCCACTTGGACCCTTAAAAAATGATTAGATAAAAACTGCTGAATAAAACTAGGCAAGCACCCACGAAGACCAAATTCATGAAGAGAAAGTAAAATGCCAATATGCCAGGCAGTGTCATAACTATGCCTTCTCCAGATCGAAGAAGACCTTGACCTGCTGGTTAGTGGAGAAACCCTCACAGACAGATTTCAAGGACAGTAGTGCATCACAGGTAGATTGCATTTGTTGAAACCCATACTGGACAGGGGATAAGAAGTCACTTCTCTTCAAAAACCACACAAACCTAACATTAACCATCTTTTCCAGAACTTTACATATACAAAAAGTCAGAAAAATAGGCCTATATTTCATCGACTGTAAGCTGTCCTTACCTAGTCTGGGGATTGGGATAACCACAGCAACACCCCAACAAGCTGGAAACTCCTCAGAACACCAGATCTTATTAAGTAATGAAAGCAAAAACAGAAGGGACTCATCAGACAGGTGACGTAAAAAAGGCATAAGGAAGATCATCACGACCGGAAGAGGAATCATGGCACTGTGACAGAGCCGCCTGCAGTTCAGAAAGAGAAAATTGAACATTGTAGGACTCATCCCCAGAAGAGGCAAAACTGAGACCACGAGACTCCAGGTGCTGACGATGGCAAGCTGAAGGTATATCTGCATCCTTCTTTGACACACTGGCAAAATGATCAACAAGCAACTCTGCAACAGTGAAAGGATCAGCCACAGTTCCCCGTGCTGCAGATAGAACAGGAGAGGAGGGAACAGTAAATTTTTCTGAAATTTTCCTTATTCAGTTCTACACCTGAGTGAGGAAAGACCTCGAATTGATGAAGGAAACATAACCCTTCCAGTCTCAATAGCGTGGTCTTAAATACTCGCAGGGAGATAGGGCAATCGATTATGGACCGCTAAGCTCAGCCAGAATAAAGTAGTGAGACGTAATGTCAACGAGGTGAGTTACAGCACTCTTGGGTTACTAAGTATATTGCACACAGTTTTAAAAAGTGAGTTACAGTTTAGTGAAGCGTGATCCTAACATCGAACCTTCTCTCTAGTCCTTCTCTCCCCTTTCTTTGATCTGAAAGGAATCTCTCCAAAATTATAATTACACAACGTGTAATTATAATTTTGGAGAGGATGTGTATGTCTGGTAAATTTCCTATCACGTGGACTGTCTGGTTACGCCACGTGTTTGAATATGTCATGAAATTCTTGGTCATCTGAACTATGAGGAAGTTTGAGATACATTGCATGGTTAAGGATTCTTGATGGTCTGGGACAACAAAGGTTGTGGATATACATTATGTGAATTGACATTCCTGGTTCGTCTATGTAAGAGGATGTGTTCTGTAACTTCCTGGAGATCTCAGACGTAACTACCTGTTTTACATATTGTTACCTATAGCTATATAGTTACATACAGTATTGTTATAATATGCCTACACCAGGATGAATGCCTGGCCTCCTTTAAATCCCGCCTCATATGAGCTCATGTCCTCTGATATGCCACCAAATACTGAGGATTCCCATGGTGATGACGAAGTCGAGGGAAGGCGACTCGTTTGGCTCTCACTGCGGAACTGCACTCAGAGTTCCACCAAGGAACTGGACGTTTAGGAAAGTGACCCCTCGTTCTTGGAATAGATAAAAACCTGCTCAGTGCAACAAGTCATTGAAATATAACACTGCCTCAGTAAGACAGCCAAACTTATTGACAGAAAAGGAAGTTAATTCTCTGAAACACGACCAGTTAGCCTTATCCAGAAACCAGCGAGGAAGACGTGGCTGAGATCGACCTGCACTAACAGTTAAGAATAATGGAAAATGGTCACTGCCATAAAGGTGTGGCAACACATCCCAGGTAAAAGCTAAAACAGCATCAGCTGAGCATAAGGACAAATCAGCTGCAGTAAAAGTTCCAATCCAGCTATGAAAACAAGTCATTTCATCAGAGTTGAAAATGCCCAACTCATCATCCACTAAAGAGGCCAGCATGACACCCCGAGGGTTGGCCTCACTGTTTCCCCATAGTGGATGGTGACCATTCCTTTCTCCTAGTAACAAAGAAGAAGAAGGAAGGCCATGAATAAGATGTTCCAGATCCGCCCTTTCAACAGTAGCACTAGGAGGAAGACAAAGACTGCAAACTGTATATTGCCAACGTAAAAATATCTGGACAGCAACAGCCTGCAGGGGAGTGGAGATGTCCAGATGACTGTATTGAATATCCTAGTGAAGGAAGATAGATGCACCTCCATGACAACCTTGGCCTGGCACGGTATCAGAATAAAAGCATTATAGCCTGAAGTATTGGAAGGAACAGCATCACCTACCATGGTCTCCTGGATGCTCATGCATAGAGGAGTAAATTGAGAAACAAGATGACACAGTTCCTCATAGTTAGCACTGAAAACCCGACAATTTCACTGGATGACAGAACCTATAGTGGAGGGATGATGATTAAGTGCGGGGACTGTACACTTGACAAGCAAGCGGGTTTGGATTGATGCTTATGAATGCCCTTCGGAGGAGCCTGCCCAGCAGCAGAAACCCACACCCTCTGTCAAACATTCGAAGGCAAATCTTAGGACGAGGAAGTAAGTTTTACAACACTTTTTCTTGAAATGGGCATACCAGTTTGTTTGGTGGGCAGCTTGAGAACCACCTATGGAAATGTAGGACGGTCAGTGCCCACAGCAGAAGCCCCAGAAGTGGAAGTAGAGTCCACAGGACTCGAATCATTTGAGGACGCAATCCTATGCTTTGAATCTGAAGCACCAACGAGCTATCCAACAATCTCCCCAGGTGGGGACCGGACCAGAGGTGAACCATCAGCTTCAGCTGTCACCTGGATAGATCCCTCAGCGTGCTGGGCAGAGGAAAAAGGAGAGGTGTCAATACAAGGGTTGACAACTGAGACCTAAGGTGGCCGGTCTTCATGCTCAGACGACTGTGACGAACAATGATGACATTTGCCAGGTACAGATGAAGCCTTGGGCATACTGGGTAAGACAGGAGGACTCCAGTCAACGTGGACGTCTGCCACCATCACAGAAGTGTACAAGCTGTTAGCCACAAAGTGGGGCCAGAAACAGTCGGAGTAGCAGTCGGGCAAACATCACTCTCACAAACAGTACTAACCATGGGGTCAGCATCCTGCAAATCACGAGTTGAAGAAGTGAATACTGGAATGGGTTGAGCCTGCCTCTGAGATACAGGGCGATGCACTGGCATTTCAGAAAGGACATAAGAATAAGTAACCCCGGGCTGAAAGAAGAGAATCTGGGCTCTCCTTTTTGCTTCAGGAAACAAAAACCCTCTCACATGTATGAATGGACAAAATCTCCTTTTCAAGGCAGTATCTTGGACAGTTTTTAGTAGAGAGCATGAGGATCCACAGTGATAGCATTTCAGGGGTCCTGTACGGTCGCTGGTATGGCTTAGTCTGCTACAGGATACACAGATACCAGGAAGTGCACGACAGCAAAATCAGCTAATGTGACCATACCCCTGGCAGTGGAAAGATTGCTTTGGGGTCGGCACATATGGCTTAACAGGAAGTGACAGCCAAGCTAATTTAACAGACGTAGGCAATGTTAGCCTGTCAAATGTCAGGAACACACACTGAGATCTATTTGAGCTTAAAGTTTTAAATTTGTTAGCTTGGGAACACTAAAGTGTTCATATGTTATCAATTGAAAAGCGAATATTAAAAGCAAGAATCAAACTTATATTTATATAAATAAAGAAATTGATGTTTAACCCACGCCATCCCGGTGACGTGAATTAACATCCACACATGATGTGCACTCATGTCCCGGCGACGTGAATTAATGCGGCAACATTGCAAGGTCCCTACTTTGCACAATTTTCAATTTTCGCGAGTGATTTCGCGAGTGATTTTTGGCACATATACACGGGACACCTTCCTCTATTCTCTACAAGCTGCCAAGCAGGGACAATGCCTTACATCGCATAACCTCTCCCCCCCCCCTGCACACCATTGTCTCGGCAATTCACCTGTTACCAGTGACCTGGCCAATAAAGACATTCAGGGCCAGAGTGATTCCCCAATCGATGACAATGTGCAATACAAAGTTTACATAGCATTAGAGGAAGAAACAGTCAGAAATGATGATCAGGTAATGTGGGAGAAAAAAGGTCATGAATGGTGATGAGTTAGTGAGTGAAACAATGCTTATAATGCCTATATTACTGTTTGAAAACCAATATACTCTTGTACAACATATAAATTCGTACCAAGTAAATAAAAAAATACTGTTTATGAGTGGATAAAATAGTTACCCTCCCATAGAACTCGTTTTCTTTGGTGCCAGCCTGTTAGAAAACCCAGTCAGGTAAGGAAGTACTCGTACCTAAATCGAGTATTTTAAACCTCAGGTGAGCGATTTCTCTATGAATTTTCGATGTTTCTCACCAAAAGCGGATGTTTGAGCCCCCCCCCAAAAAAAAAGGTCCAAAAATGTCGGGACTGGGGCGTACCACTGCCCAGAAAACGTCGGGATGGGGCGGGTTAATTTTATATAAATTAAAAATGTGCAAAGTAAATTTTAAAATAGAGTAAATTTTATTTTGAATTCTCCATGTTATATGTATACATTCAAAGAACCCTCACACACAAACTTATACAGAAATTAAGTCAATGTAGGGCGACAGCCATATCCAGCTGTAATCCAACTCAACCACACATCCCTTCCCCACTCAACCTGAATATCAGATATTCAAAATACACACTACATGGCATCAAATAACATTTCATAAGAAGACCTACCACGTTCTTATAAGCAGCTGTCCATGCAGCCATATCTGTTATGGAGTGGGGTGTGGCTGTGCCTGAGGACCCCCTCCTTACACCTTGTGTTCCCGGGGTCCTCAGGAGCCTCACCTCAAGATCGTCCCCATAATTTTTATTCTAAAATGGGTCTAATGCCACTTGTTAAATGGTTGTACCCGGGAGGTCTGAGTCAAGTCTATCTCATCTATATATATTGGCCCTTTATTTAGCGGATTAGAGTATTGGAAAGCTCAATTCAGGCTTCCTTTATTTTACTAATTAGTTAAAATAAAGTGTTTTTTTACTATAATTTTTTATGGTGAATTTAATCAGGAGAAAAAGTTGCACTTGAAAATTTTTCCAAAAAAATTGTTTTAGTTTGGGACAAGGAGGTACAAAAAAATAATAAAATATTGATTAGTGTCGGGATCAAGATACCCTCTATTTTCTTGTGCAGGCACTCAACTGTTACCACACTAGGAGACCGCAGTTCTGTCAACAACCGGAGGAGGTCACGGGAAAAGATGATACCTTACATCAATTAAAAGTATCGTGAGGAACACAAGTAACAGCTGCACTAGAGACAGAGGTCATATTCAGCAATCCTGAGCTCTCTTCTGGGGAGGACACCTCAACAAGGAGGCTTCCATCCCCCTGGGAACAGATTTTAGGTTCCTGACCACAGGCTGAAACAATGGCACAGTGCAAATAAAAAAATGTCAATGTCTAGTACTGACCCATTCACAGCAGATTTCAGTACTAGATACCTGGCATATGATGCCGGCACTGTTTCATCTGGGGCCAACCTGAGAGCCACACCAATCTGATGGGAATGCCTACCAGATCCAGCAGAACGCTGAGGCAGAGGAAGATACTCCCCAGAGGCCTGGAAAGGCTTCAGAGTAACAGTCACAGAAGAAGAGTCTAAAAGAATGGTTAGGGCAAGATCTGGTGTTGTCAACAGATTTAATATTATTCTCCTCCATACATCAACAAATCAACTTCATTCCCCCACCCCTCCACCCACCATGGACCCCAACAAGGGGAGGTCTTATGCCGGGGACAGCACCGCTGATGACTCCAGAGGTAGCAAGAGAATATACGTGGGTAACCAACGGGTGACCTGAGCAAGGGTGACTCCAGGAAGATAGGAGCCACCAGGCCCACCAGTGCCCACTTGACCCTAGCCAGTGCATGATCAGCCAAATGACCTCGTCGAGCCCAACCAGGCCACCTGTATAACCAGAATACGAGACCAAAGAGGTGTACTGCTAGCTGCAGAGCGCATCGTGCAGCATCACTTAACCCCCAGGACTCCGTCTCCCAGTATTACGGGACGCCACACTTGGCAAACACGTGGGGAGGCAACAGTCCCACTCTAGATGGCAGATGGGCATGGACTAACATCATCAGCGGGTCTCCTGCACCAGTGATGTAGGGGGTGCTTGGTCCACGAGGCCAACAGATGCCGAACCCTACAAAGGCAGGCATGCCTCCAGAGTAGGTAGCACTGTTAGTCACACTTCAATACCCGCCACTGCGTTAAGGTGATCCCCTCACAGTGGGGATTATTAGCAACAATTTTAGGGCAATATTCACAACCACCATCATGCAGTACCTGGTGGATGAAATTAATTTCCACCAGGCTAAGAGTGTGCAGTGGCTGGACATGGCTGCCAGCAAAAGCATGTACATGAAGCACTGGCTACCTGTGGATGTGTGGAGTTGCTTGTGTGGCTAGCCCTTTTCATGTTGATGGCATACTTAAGAAAGCATGTGCTCCATGACTATTGGTTGGTAGACGCACTCGTCGGCACACCTGTCTTTGGTAAGTATATGGTCTGTGACAGGTACCTGGCCATCCTAAGGTTCCTCCATTTCAGTAGAAATTATGGGCCCGCACTAAACGACAGGTTGTGGAAAATTAGACCCATCCTAACAATGCCGAAGGAGTCATTTTCCAGGGTTTTTCGTCTGGTTCAGAAAGTGGTAATTGACGAGTCACTGGTGTTATTCGGGGCAGATTGGCATTTATTCAGTATGTGCTGTCCAAGTGTCACTGCTTTGGGCTAAAATTCTTTGTCCTTTGTGACTGCAAAGCTGGATATGTGCATGATGTGATACTTTATTAACCCCTACACCGCGGGCATGTTTACCAATGTTTTGCGTGTCCCACGGGGTTATTCGGGCTCCGACAGACTCTCAAAAAATATTTGCCAAAAATCAGTTATTAGTCCTAGAATAATAAAATTAAACAGGCTTATGGCACATACCTTCAGCTTTCTCCTGGAATGTTTGTTGAGCCTTCACTGGTTACCGTAGGACTTGTGGAGACCTCTGAAGTAGGGTAACGAAGTCTCCACTTTACACTTCCCGACAACCCGTAATATGATTACCACAGCCAGATATAAACACTATAAACACTATTCTATGATTTTCAAGTAGTTTGGGATCCATGCTCCAAAAAAAAAACACTGTGAACGCAATGGAAATTACAAGCTCGTCTGATCGTCGCACTTGCGCTAGTTCGCTCTTGGTACTCTGTCATTTATTATTCATAAAACCCCTCACACTTTTTATTTCTATTACTATATCACACTTATATATATCTGGAGTCTTTCTCCATAAGTTTCCTTCAGTCGTATTAGGTTATTGTCACTGAAATCATTCAATTTTTCATTCAGTAAAATACGTAGAAAGCCACGGATTCACTTTCACTGCTATAACATAAATTATTTGTACTCATATTCTTATATTACTAATTACTTACATTACTATTTACATTTTCTATTCTATTTTCAATATTTACCTTTCTATTTTACTTACACTATGTTATTCACTGTCACTTTCAGTAAGATAAAACTATAATACACTGTTGAATCATATGTACTGAACATCCATTGCTTTCACCTGCTATTTACACATTATTTACACATTATTTCCAAATCATTCTGCTTTCACACTTGCACTGTTAGAACTGCTTCTGGGTGTGGTAATCGAAGAAGCAGGTAACACAGAGGGGAACCTGGCACTCAGCGCACTGCCAAGAGGTGCGTTTGTGCTCAGGTGTGCGGCGGGTGGTATGCGCACATACCTGACACCTGCGAATCGCAGCCTTCCTTTTCCCTGTGGCAGGCATAAGCTTAAGTCTGTGCCGATCCATATACGCCTTCTGCTCAAGTCGGTCGGGAAGTGTTACTGGATGGCGCCTTGGAGTTGCTGCTGTCACCCTACCATATCTTTCCAGCAGCTGCTGGACACAAGTCCTGGCGAACAACCTCAGGGAGAAGGACTTGGGTGGCTTGACCTTCATCTTGTACAGGATGAAGGCGTTCAGCATCGTCATATCTATGAGATGCAGAAAAACTTTCCTGTACCACCTAGTATTCTTCCTGAGGCAGTCGATCTCGCCGATCATCATGTCGGACTTGTCCACCAGCCGCATGTTGATATTATAGTCCAACACAGCATCAGGTTTCATCACAGGTTCGCCTGTCCTACGGTCGACCTTCCCACTGTCTCTCATCTCCCCCTTATGTACGGTGGTGAACATGTGCACGACCCTCTTGTCATGCCACCGTATTGCCAGCATCTTCTCAGACTTGCGTAGGTGCACGTCTCCTCGCTGCGAGGTTCCTGCCTCGGGGAATTTGGGGAAGTGCGCACGATTACTTTTCACAGTGACGCAGGAGCCAATGCTGTGCTCAGAAAGGTATTTGGCAAGTTTTGGTGCTGTATAGTAGTTGTCTGTATACAGCACATGATTCCCACCAAAATACTTTTCTAGGAGCACTTTCACTACACAGCCTGAGAAGCCAAGGGGGTGTGTTTTATCCAGATCGACAGTGCTGACTGAATATATGATGAAGTCAAGGATGTACCCCGTCTTACAGTCGCACAGTACAAAGAACTTAATTCCAAAGCGATGGCGTTTGCTTGGAATGTACTGAACAAACCGAAGACGTCCTCTGAACAGCACCAAGGATTCGTCAATGACAACCTTCTGAAAGGGGTGGAAGAATGACATAAACTTATCCTTCATTCTGCTCAGAATCTCCCGGATCTTCCAGAGTGGGTCGGTTTGGGAAGGTACATCGTTGTCAGCAAAGTGCAGGTTTCCCATGATGTTCCGGACGCGATCTCTGGCCATGTACTTATTGAAGGTGGGTGAGGGTAGTAAGGGGTCCATGGACCAGTATTCTTCCAACTCATGCTTCTTAGAGTGTGGCATGAGAAGCATGAGGGCAAAGAACACATACTGCTCCTGCACTCCCAGCATGGACCACTGTTGCATCTTGGCTGCACCTGTACCACTTGCAGCACGTTGTGATTCATACCTGTTGGTCTCATCACATATGTGCTGCCTGACTTCGTCATCTTGGAAGGCCAAAAGGTAGTCGACACACTCAGCATTTTCGTCCATAGTGAAGGCAGGCTGAATTCCTGAGGAGCTCTCATCAAAAACTAAATTTTCTGGCACAAAATCTGACTCTTCCGTCCACGCAAAGGCATCCAGGATTCCCTGTCGTGGCGGTGTAGGGCGAGTGGTGGTGGTGGTGGTGGAGGTTGGCTGTGAGGCAGATTTATCTCGGTCAAGGTCACTCGCACTGACCCTAGGTTGCCGTACAGCACTAGCAGCCCTTACCCTACTAGCTACACTACTTTTCACTCTCCTTGATTTACCTGTACCTCTACGGCCTGCCTTCACTGTTGATGCTGGTGGTGACTCCGACGACGAAGACTCCAGAGATAACTCAGCCGACGATGATGAAGAAATGAGTGAAGTGGGGCTTGGGGAACGGGGAGATGAATGCACTCGTGACTCATGGCGGGCTGGGTCACGTGGGGGCATTGTTCTGGGGCTAACACGCCGCCTTTTCACTCCCTTCCCAAATTCCTGTCCTTGCTGCACTAAAGGCTCCTTTCCCTTGGAGCTACACACTAATTCAGACACTGTAGCACTCGTTGTTGCTGTTTCTGGCACAATAACCTCACCTGGCTCATCACAAGATTCACCCGAATCGTCAAAGTCACTGTCCATCATAACCATGGACAATTCTGCCAGTTCACGTGCCACTGCAGAATCACTAAGGCCATTCCTGCTTGCCTCACTACTTTTCTTGGGAGTAGAGGTCACGAGGCCCTTTGCAATGGGCGCAGAAGCGGCAGGAATGGCGGGGCGCAAGTGCGACATCGTTTCTCTACAGCGGAGGACAAGGAACTAACTGCCGCGGCTTATCTGAGAAGGCAAGGGTTGACAATGACACTTTAGGCTGACTGCTGCTAACTTACATGCTAATTTTTTTATAGGTAGAAAATCTCGGCAATAGGCTACATAAAGAAATAGGTAGTTCCAGGTGAACGTAAATGTCAATTAGGATTCTCCCTTCCTTTCTGATATATGTTTTTATTACAGACATCGATTACAAGGCATAATTCAAAGGGGAAATTACCGTGGTAATGTAGCGAATGAATGCACGTGAGGTTTTGTCAGGTGATAATTAGCCAATTTCTGGTGTATAACACTATCACTTACCTGTTTTCTTTTTTTGGTATAAATTATTTTGTATAAGTATAGGGCATACGGCTTATTTCAATGGATGAAATCTGTGGAAAAATCTGCGGGAAATTTGCGTAGCGCAGCGCGGCGTGGGAGGTGAGAGGACAGGGTAATGGAGGGCAGGTAGGGAGGGGAGTCACGAAGGGGGTAAAATCGCTAAATTGTCAACAATGGATGGGAGTACAGATGAGATTTGGAGTGCTGACTAGTGTTGGATATTGGCAGTACTGATAGATGATACAAGCCACCACTTGAGAGCCCAGGTTAATTCAAAATAACAGAATCACAAAAGTGACGCCCCACGGTATGATCCATTGTGGCCGAGCGTCACGAAAGTGACGTCCCGCGGATAAGGGGTTAAGCTATGGATGTTGATATACCTAGTGACGATCCTCATGGTTTCTCGGCATCAGTCGTAAAAGTGTTGATGGAAAGGTATTTCAACAAGCACCACACCCTGTACACCCAAAAATATTACTCGGCCCCAGTGTTGACCACGTATTTGCTTGAACACAGTACTGAGTCCTATGGAACTGCCCAGGCAAACAAAGAATTTCCCTGAATTCCCAGCAAATGCTGAGAAAGAAGCCCTTCTTACCAAGAGACTTGGCAACATGTTAGCCCTTCTCTGGCATGGCAAGAGACGGTTTAATATGTTGTCAACATTATATAAGGGTGTGTTTGAGGAAACGGGAAAAAGAAACCTCATGACCAGTGAATCCATGTTGAAGCCAGATGCTGTCAATGATTATATATTAATATCAACATGCGACTTGTTGATAAATTGGACATGCAAATTTGTGAGGTTGATTGCCTACATAAGTCCTGCAGGTGGTACAAGAAGGCGTTTTTACATCTTCTTGATATCGCTGTCCTGAATAGTTTCATACTGTTCAAAGAGCTCGTAAAGACACCTATTCCTCTACAAGAGTTTGACAGACAGCTTGCATGCAACCTCCTTGAAGAGTATTCAACTCCACAGGTGCCAGGTGCAAGGAGGAGGACACAGACAGCACCTACAGTGGACAGGCTAAGCTGTGTAGACTACTTCCAGCAGCATAGGCTTGTAGCGACTGGCTGTACCACATCAGGTCGTCCTGTGTACAGGTGGTGCCACGTCTGTAACATCACCAAACGCTGTCCCCCAGCACAAAAAGAGACAACCTACCGATGTGCAGAGTGCAAGGTCCCACTGTGCCCTACAAATTTTTGCAAGTATCATTCTGAGCTCGATTAATAGCAGTGTGTGGGAAAATGTAAGTAGTATAAACATATGCACAAGTGTGTTGTTTTTTATATATACTGTAAGTGAAATGTTAGATATGAAAAGTTATATCTAGTTAGTGCTATGTCATGTCTTATAGTAAGCTCTACAAGTACAGTGCAGTAAGTGTTACGATTTTTTTTTATTGGTGAAACAATTACTGGAAATACCTTGAGTCAGCCTACTTGTTCTATAAGAGAAAACCACCTGTGAGAGGGTTAGAAAGAAAATTACCTGGTTGGCTGTAACTAAATAATTTCCTTTGTTACTCAGAAAAGCCCTAAATATGTGAATATAAGTGTATCTGTGATGTGAAGTATAAATAATGTAAGTTGTGTATAACATTTGTTATATTTTCACGATGCCCCTGATTAGTACAAATCAGTCTGAATTATAGTACAAGTAATTACCTCATACTCATCCATATTGCATATATCAGTAACTGCATTTGTCAAAGTGGAATTACCCATATTCGAGATGTCAGGTGTAAATACAAGCGTCACAGTAGAGGGAAATTACTATATGTGATGCAAGAAATGAGTACCGAAAATTAATTAGCAGTTCTTTTCCCACACACTACAGGGCATAGGGGCACTATGAAAAAGCGGCAAGAAAACCCTACGGGGAGCCACATGACTCATCCTTACAGAGGTAAAAAGTGAAAAAGTGAGGGGAAATTTCTGCATTCCTTCCAAGGATACCTGGGCAGTGTTACAATCACCCCTCCGGTCAGTGCTGCCAGTGCTAGCCAGCGACTCCAAGGTCACTGCCAGTGGTGCGTGCTCAGAACCAGCCTGCCATAACACTGGAAACCAGTTGTTTTCAATTTATCCATACTCATTCACGGGACCACCTGGAGACCTCAGGGTACTTTCATATGAAAGAGGAAGCATTGATGAGTCTTATGTATACTTATTTCTTTCTCTAGCTATAATAGTTTGGCAGATATTAGGGTTTGAAGTAAGGGTATTTTTCCCAAAATCTTTGAAATTCCCCGTGAGAAGTGGGCGACGGCGGGAAACAACCGGTTGATGGGGGATAGATTGGGCGATACTCGTTTTATTCTAACTTGGCCTAAAATTTTTCTCTCTCCATCTTCAGTGCAAAGTTATAACAATAGATAAATACAAGAGATTAATGAAATATGGTGCTAGTCATAAGGAAGTACTATGGAAATGGCAGCACTGCATTTTTCTGGCACTCAGCTATGTGAAATATGCTGCAAAATGCTGAAAATGTTGGGGAAGCTAGTGTAATTGTGGTATAACCTGTGCCTGCAGTATACATGTTATAGAAAATATAATCTAAGAGAACATTGAGCCTACAAACAATTATTTTACCCCCCAAAATATTAAACAACTATCTAACAAGAAGTGGAAAGTAAAGTGACACAAGGAAGGAAAGTAGCTGGTGCAATGAAGGCCTTGATAGAAACAGAGGCTTGAGTGTCGTAGCTGCACGAGGCTTACGTGAAGGAGTGTTAGTGCCAACATTAACATATGGATGTGAGATCATGGTGTGGCATGAAAATGAAAAGTCAAAGAGTGAGAGCAGTGGAGACGGGACTGTTGAGGAGTGTACTGTATGTGGAGTACAGAGAGTGGCTAGGATACGAATTAATGTGATTCGTGAAAGATGTAGATTGAGGAAGTCTGTGGACACCAGAATCACAGAGAGTGTACTGAGATGGTATGGTCATGTGGAGAGAATGGATAACAATAGTGGTGAAAAGGGTATATTTGAGCTAATTTGAAGGAGGGAGGAGGCGAGGTAGGCCAAGGAGAAGATGAATAGATACTGTGGATGAGTGTGTGAGAGGGTCAGGTTTGGAAGTCGGTAAGGCTTGGGATCTGACAATATATCTAGCTGGATGGATGAATATTATGAAAAGCACATGATCAGGGATTCAGCATCCCTTTTTAACGTGACAGCGTCCGGACTGACTGTCGGATACGTTTACGTGAAGCTACAGAACTTGGTGAATGTTTTTGGCATATCAGATAAAGCCAGGATTCCGGGGGCTTGAATGGTGATTGAATGGAAGCGTGGCCCATTGGAATGGGCAAATTTGGGCTGTCTGGACATTGCAACTTCTCACCCTGCCCTAAGGTGGGAAAGGAGGTCCAGGTGATGATCATGATGATTAAAATCTGTCATGCAGTTCCATTGTTTGCATTGAATAATTCGCAATTGCCTTTATTCCTAAAGGATAATCATAGAATGAATAAAAAGGCACTCCCACCCCAAATATTGCACTGTAGTTCCCTTATATTTAGAAAGCACATTATTTTTTTTCAGTTTCCATGGCGCGATGATAAACGTGACAGCGTTACCATATGAACCCTATTGGCTAGAGTCCATGGAGGGCAACACCACCAGGTACTCAGGCATTGATTACAAACTGCTGGTTGCGGTTGGCCAGGCCCTGAACTTTACTTTCCGTGTCCTTCCATCACGCAAGTGGAGCGAGGTGAGAATTAAACACCTGTATTCGTTCAGACTTGTTGCATGCAGTCATTTTGCTGACGTAATTACATTAAATATTACATCCGAATACTATGTCAACATCATTTTGCAATATTTAGTAGCCCGCTGAATTTCTTATATGTTAAAGATTATTTAGAATGCGATCCTTACGGAAACTACTGTTTTTAACTTAATTCATATTCAAAAAGTATTCACTGCATAGGCTAGAATTGGGTCACATTATCATGGCCGCTACAATCAGAAGCCTTTTTTCAGAAATCATTTTATCCCTTTTAATGTTATTCAAACACCATTCATCTCTAGTATATGATTGTTCTACAATACCATCGTAGATGAAACAATAATCTTATTGAAATAGGGCTTTAACCTTTTCACTGCCCTCATCGTTGATCGATGTCGGTCAGTGAAAGGTTGTTGTTGTTGTTGTAGATTTTCCTTCCGTTGGAGGACTGGGCCTGTGGGCCCGCCAGAGGCGTAGCTGGTGAAAAAAGAGGACTAGCGTGAGCTAGGAGGCTTCTGGTAGTTGGAGAGATGATTAGGGGAACTACTTGAGGCCGTTGTACAGCTCCAAGTTGTTCGTGGGCCTGATTTTCTTGACGACGTCTTTGGCAAGTTGTTCAGTGTCAAGCTTGCTCCAGTCAATGTCGGCGATGGTAGGAGGGGACGAGCTGGTTGGTGGCGGCAAAGGGAAGGAATCAACTGTCTCCGTAGGAGGGTCTTTGTCCAAGGCAGCCGGATCTTGGGTGTCTCGAGGGTCAGGGGTAGGCTCCCATTTCTCCTGGACTGCCATTAGAGGTGCTTGGGTCTCAGCAGCAGTTGTATCAAGGTCCATGTTCGGAGTCGGGCCATCAGGAGTGATGGCAGTCGCCCTGTTGAGAGGGGCGTTCAACTGGAGGCGTTTCCGTGGTGTCATGTGGGGTTTTACAGGCTGCAGTGGCTGGGGCCGTCGCTCCTGACGAGTGGCAGGACGGGCATCATGGGCGAAGCTTTCGGGGATGGCAAGGCGTTGCAGCCCATTCTCCTCAAAGATCTGAGGGAGGAGTGTGCACAGAGCCACCCTGTCATCACCACAGAAAGCCTTCGCTGTCACGATGCACATCGCAACAATGGTGTCCATCTCCCCAGAGCACCTAGGACCCCTACGCCAGCGTCTCTGGGAGGTGGGACGTCGCCGTCCATGGGCAGAGCCCTGCACAGCAACACCCCCCCCCGGCCCAGAGACGTCCCTGGCCTCAGGACCCTTAGGAGACTGTGGGAGACCGAACTCCACCATCTCACCCTCGCCAAGAGAGCGCTGGAAGTGCCATGTGTTGGGTGCAACGATCGCTCGACTGCACACGAAAACATCAGCGCCAGTGTCATGACGCGTGATGAAATCGTATGCAGCCTTCACGTTGAACCAACACATGGTTCCTCTGATCTTCTGGGCTCCCGGCTGCTCGGATCTGCTATCGGATGCCCCCCTCAACGGGTCGTAGGCGTTAGCAGATGTTCTGGCCATGAGCTCTTCAGTGATGTTCTCCCCACGGCTGCTGGACCGGAACTCGAGTGAAAGGCAGGAAATGTCCCTGGCATCGGTCTTGTCAGTGTCATATAAAAATGCTTGATAAACCTCAGGGAAATGTGTCCTTGGTGTCTTTTATGATCCCCCAGTATGTCGATTTATAATTTCAACCATTGTAAACGAAAGCTTATGAGAATGATATGCATATTTTCTTGATGTGATATGCACCGATACATTTCTTTCGACCCTATCTCATTCAATACATATATATCTTATTTTTTAAATATTCAGTTTCTTTCCAAATAGTTTGGTACAGAAAGCAAATTAACGTATCATGCTGACTAATAAATCCCTACCTTGTAAAATTGAAAATTAAAGGAGAATTGCCTGAACTGTTTCTTTATCCCTGTGCATTTTGCTGGCTTTGTCCAAGGGATATTTTTGGCCCAGTAGGTAGTCTCTCTCTCTCTCTCTCTCTCTCTCTCTCTCTCTGTCTGTCTGTCTCTCTCTCTCTCTCTCTCTCTCTCTGTTCTTATCTAATTGTATCTTTACAGGAATGAGTCAAGCTCGTACTGTCCAGTGTCTTAAACCACTTTTATTGTACATACGAGTATCCTTAAATTTATGAATTGTTTTGGCACACACTATTTATTTCGGTAGTGCATTCCACTGATCAATTGCCCTATTTGGCAAACTAAATATCCTTATGTCTTTATCGCCTCTCTTTTTATGCAGTTTTCTGCAGTGTCCTCTTGCTGATGCTTCCCCACAGGTTATGTGATCATTTGTCTATTTTCTCCTTCCCTGATGTGCATTTGTATAGCGTAATCATGTCTCCTCTTTTCCTTCTCTCCTGTAGTGTAGACAGATTCAGTTTCTCTAGTCTTTCTTCCTAGCTTGGATCCCTAGCTTGGTACCCATCTTGTGGCGGCCCTTTGAACTTTTTCAATCTTATCTTTGTGTTGTTTGAGTTGAGGACTCCAGACTACTGACGCATACTCCAGGGTTGGTCTTATGAATGATGTTATCTATCTTAGCGTGTGTGTGTGTGTGTGTGTGTGTGTGTGTGTGTGTGTGTGTGTATGTGTGTGTGTGTGTGTGTATTTTAAACACAGTAGAGGTAAAGATATAATTTCTCGCCATCTCCCCTCTTCTTTGCGACTTCCTATCTCTCGTACTTCACTACAGCGTTGGATCTCTTTCCTTATATTGCTGACATTTCAAAGATCATTACTCATGTGAACTGAATGCTTTTGTCCCTCGCCATTTACACAAGCCGTATAGTATTCGCCAAGCAGTAAACTCTAGTCCCCTTTCCTGTCCACCTCTTTCCTGTAAGTTTCCGGGTATTCTCAGTCCCTCATGTATACAACTGATCAGCTAAGGAACTCTCGTCATCATTCTGTATTTCCCTCTGCCTTTGACCTCCAGACATTGAAACTCAGCGTGTGCACTGTCCTGACATCTCGAAATAAATGTCACGATTATTTTTTTTCAGTTCCTCCTAGGAAAAACAACACATTATTATACTTCGAGTTTTTGTCTCGTCCTTTATTTTGCATTGAAATAATTTCTTTCAAATTAGGAAGGCCATCATCCTGGTAAGATGTAGAGAATGCTACATCATAACTTTATCTTCGAAACTTTTTTTGAAGGGGTTTACGGTAACAGTGATACGAGGGAAAAAAGTCAGTTAGGGCTTTCATTTCTTTCTTTATTTTAATGTTATATTTACTTGTAGTTGACAGATCAGGTGGAGATTCGTAAATCGTTCATGTCAACAGTGGTGCGTGGTATTCTTCCAGATCGACTTGAGAGGTGAGATACTAAGCTAAAGTTAACCTTTGCACTACGATATTCACTGTAACTGTCAACCATCGAGTTTAACTGCAGGCAGTTTCATGCAGCAAAGAGAAGTTGTCCACTGTCAAAAGATAGAGCAACCATATCTTATTTGAAATTGCCTGATGTCTTTTAATTATAAAGTAATGAGGAAAGTAATTTATGCTTAAATTTTTGTTTTACTTGTTAAAATGGAGTAACTACATAACGAAACTGCCAGTACACAAATGTCTAGAGCACTCTTCTACTGACTACCTACAAATGTGGAACTGCATTGTGTACATATTACCTCCTTTTGCTTGTTCACAATAATGACTCTTCTTTTGATTTACTTATATTACTGAGAACATTATTAAGCTTAAGAAAGTCCGTCCCAGAGTGAAGGGGTTAGAAACGGGCTCAGTTAACTCCGCTGTTGTTGTTGTTATAGATTTTTCCACCTGACACAGGTCAGAGTGGAAGCGGGCCCATGGGCCCGCCAGTGAAAAACTGCAGGTGGAGTAAAAAGGATTAGCTGGTGCTAGTCGGCATACTGAACTTAAGTTTAGCACAGACGACATGTCTAAAATGGCGACGTCGTCGGCGTGGCTGTGGCTGGGCACAAGCAGGCAGTCAACGTGGTGGTCTTCAAACTTGAGGCTGTCGAAGTGCAGGCAGATGAGAAAGTCAGTGACATCTTGGAAGATAGCCTTGATATAACGATCTTGGTACTCGAAGATCTCGTCGAATGAGAGTGACTTGAGGTAGGTGCAAGTCTTGGTGGGAAGGGGTGGAATGTGTGCCAACACGCAGTGACGTCGTTAGGCGGGGGTGCAGGCAGATGGAGACACGGGATGATCAGTCTCCATCTTGGCAGTTGGAGGTGGCCTGGCTTTCTTCCCCTTCTTCTTCTTCTTGCATCACTCGCCGTCAGCAGCAGATGGTGGAGTCGTGGGGAGGGGGGCCTCTCCTTCCCAGTGGATGGAAGGGATGGGAGAAGGAGCCCTTTCCTCGGTTACTGATGGCGAGCGGCGGGAATTGTCAGGGGATGTAGAATCGGTGGTATCCAGGGGCAGTGCAGAGGTGGTAGTGGCGTCGGCGGCAGTTGGTCTGTTGACGGGAGCCTCTTGCTGCAGCCTTTTCCACGGTGTTGTGCGGGGTTAGGGAGGCTGCAGCTTAGGGATGCGACACTCCTGATGAGGGGCAGGGTGCACATCACAGGCGAAGCATTGTGGGACGACACTGCATGGAAGCCGATTCTTCTCAAATATCTGTGGGAATAGAACGAGCATTGCAGCCTTGTCACCTTCACAGAATGCCCGCACCATCGCGATACACATGGTGACAATTGTGTCAATCTCCCTAGTACTTTGAGGATCCATGGGCCAGCAACCCTGGGCTGCGGGGTGGCACCGTGCATGAACAGAGCCCCGCACATCTGCGCCCCATGGCCCGGTGACGTCAATAGCCTCGGGATCCTTCAATGTCTGTTGGAGACAGAACACAACTGACTCGCTCTCGCACAATGAATGCTTGAGGCCTTATGAAGTGGGAGCAATGATTCCAAGGCAGTGTACAAATACATCGGCTCCAGTGTCCTGGCACTTTATGAACCCATACCCAGCCCTGATGTTGTACCACTTCACTGTGCCCGAGATGGTCTGGGCCAGTGGCGACTGGAGACCTGCATTATTAGCCCCCCCTCAATGGGTCGAAGGCTGGAGCAGGTGAAGAAGCCATCACATGGTTATGTTGCTACCACTGATGCTTCACCGGAACTATCGAGTTCTCCACTGCTAAAAGTGATCTCTTTAATAGCAGAGAAAAAATACTGTATCAGTAGCAGTGTGTTATAGTATGGCAGTGCTTCCAAGAAAGACTGTATATTCATCTACGATAGAAATTTATTTTTTGTGCATAATTCTTGGTTATCTTCATTTTCCCAACATAGAAACCAGGACTGGGGAGGATAAATAGATGGAAAGATGATGATGGAGTTGTAAATGATATAGCATCATGTACTCTGAGAGTGTTTGATGGGAGAAGAAATGCTCTGGAGGGATGCATGAAGTTATGCGAAGATGATAAACCTGTAAGCATAAAGAATCTTTAATATTTTGACAGTGTTTCCAGATGGGACTTTACTTTCAGCTATAATATAATAATAATAATAATAATAATAATAATAATAATGATAATAATTATCATCATCATCATCATCATCATCATCATCATCATCATCATCATCATCATTATCATCATCAACATCATCATCATCATCATCATCATCATTATCATCATCATCATCATTTCCTTTCCCATCCTAGGGCAGGGTGAGTAGTAGCAACGTCCAAACAGCCAACTCTGCCCAATTCCGTGGGCCACTCTTCCATTCGTTCAGCAGTCAATAAAAATAATAATAATAATAGTAATTATTATTATTATTATTATTATTGGACAACAAATTCTTTCCAAGGGCTAGATGAATTAGATGACTATAAAATCTACAAATGTAGCCTCTTAATTCTAAAAGTGTTTCCAGATGGGATTATACTTTCTCCTTTGAACGCTCTGGTCTTAAATTCATCATGGCCACGCCTATCATAACACCCAGTTGGCTGAGCTTCTACCACCCTTTGAGTGGCCTAGTGTGGATCGGTGTATTGGCTTGTATGCTGACTGTCTGCTTCACACTCGTCAAGGTAAACATGCAAGTGGTCAGGCATGGATGCAACCAATATTAGTAAGAACAGGCAGCAGACATGGGTTCTTATTTATTCATTTATTACTTCGCCCGGTAGGAAGATGAATGTAGTTTTGAATGGTGAGTTGCTTGAGGAGGTAGAGTGTTTTAAGCATTTAGGGTGACATGTTGCTGTGGATGGAAGAATAAATGCAGAAGTGAAGTTTTGAATGAATGAAGTAGGAAAGGTGTATCTATCTATCTATATACCTAGGCTGCTTCCCCCAAGGAATGGGAGGTAGCCAAGACAGGACGACACACTCCTCATTTACTCATCCATTCAAACACATTCATTCGCATCTTGGCCTCAAAGGGGAGAACGGACAGATCTTCACCGCACCACACCGCACAAGGGTCAACTGCGCAATGCAATCAGTGACATCCGCAGCAGGGCCCGACAGCAGAGCTGGTTTACCCCTGCCACATCATAACAGACCCATCCCCTTACCCACACCTGACCTGACTACCTGATCAGACCAAATGCGGGAGTATATCCCCTCAGGGCTGCGACATCACTTATTCGTTCACAATTTCTCTCCATTTATTTGTCACGCACAGCCACTCTTCCTTGCTCAACAGACATCCCTCTCGCATCCAGCACTCTCATCACACTGTCCATCCATCCTATTCGTGGTCTTCCTCTCAGCCTTACGCCTCTCACATCAGATCTAGTTATCTTTTTCACCAATCGCCCATTATCCATTCTCTCCATGTGCCCAAACCATCACAACACCCTCTGCTCAACTCTACCAGCTATCTCCCGAACAACTCCAGTTCTCCTTCGCACTTCATCATATCGCACTTGATCCATCTGCGACACTCCACACATACTCCTCAGACACCTCATCTCCATTGCATTCAAACTTTTCCTCTCTGCTACACCCATATTCCATGTTTCAGCCCCATATAATGCAGTCGGTACCACAACACCCTCATACAGCCTTCTCTTTACATCCATTCTAAGCAAACGACATCTAAACACTTTTTTCATTCCTCCCAGCACCTTTCCTACTTCATTTATTCCAAACTTCACTTCTGCATCCATTCTTCCATCCACAGCAACATGCGACCCTAGATATTTAACACACTCCACCTCCTCAAGCAACTCGCCATTCAAAACTATATTCATCGCCCTACCATCTACCAACCTCGTACACTTCATCACTTTACTCTTATTCTCATTTACTTTCAATTTCCTCCTTTCACACACCCTTCCAAACTCCTCTACCAACTGTCTCAATCTCTTCTTTGAATCAGCCACCAGTGCTGTATCATCTGCAAATAGCAGTTGCTTAAGATTCCACTCTCCACCATCGACATTCACCAGACTCAGACCTCCACCTAAAACACTTGCATTCACCCCTCTTACAACACCATCCATATAAATATTAAACAACCAAGGTAACATCATATCCCTGTCGCAGCCCCACTCTCACGGGAAACCAATCACTTACAGCAATTCCCACTCTTACACACGCTCTACTATTTACATAAAACCTTTTCATCCCTTTTAGAAACCTACCATCAAGTCCATACAATCTTAAAACAGTCCACAAAGCCTCCCTATCAATTCTATCATACGCTTTCTCTAAATCCATGAATGCCCAAAACACATCCTTGCCTTTCACTAAATACTTTTCACACACTTGTCCCACAGTAAACACCTGATCCACGCAACCCCTCCCTCTCCTTAAGCCACACTGCTCATCACCAGTCACTCCCTCTGTACCCTCTCTAACTCTCATAATTAACACTGTACCATACACCTTACCTACAGCACTCAACAGACTTATACCCCTAAAGCTAGTACATTCATACATATCACCCTTGCCTTTATACAATGGGACCACACAAGCACTTGCCCAGTCAACTGGCACCATACCTTTCACAAAGCACACATTCAACAGTCTTACTAACCAGTCAACAATAGTCACTCCACCACCCTTCAGGCATTCCACAGCACACCCATCCATACCTGCAGCTTTCCCTGTTTTCATCTCCTTTATTGTCTTCTCCACTTCCTCCTTTGTGATCAAAGAATCATTCAAGTCTCCCAACACATTTATTCCCTGCACCCTTCCATCTGCCACAATCTCAGCCACCCTTTCCTCCTCTACATTTAACAATCTTTCAAAATACTCTGCCCATCTCTTCCTTACTGCATCTATCTCAATTAACATCCTTCCATCACCTGCTTTTATTCGCTTTTCCTTCCCAGACTCTCCCTTTTGCACCCTTTTCACCTCCTTCCAGAACATTTTCTTATTCTGTTGAAAATTCTCAGTCAGCCGCCTACCCCACCTCTCATCTGCTGCCACTTTAGCATCACGCACAGCTCTTCTCGCCCTATTCCTCCTTTCCTTATACCTCTCATATGACACCTCATCCTTCCTCTGCAGCCACACTTTATATGTACGTCTCCTCTCAGCCACAGCCATACTTACTTCCTTGCACCACCGTTCACTTCCTTTTCTTACACCACCACCCACACATCTCACACCACACACCTCTTCTGCATGCCCCACCACAGCACTCTTAAACAACTGCCATTCCTCCTCCACACTGCCATTTTCTTGATCTTTCACTGCGTTCCACTCATCTTTCAATTTCTTCTGATACTCTATCATTTTCTCTCTTTTATCCAACTCACTCACTTTCAAAACCTCCCTGCCGCACCTAACCCTCCTAGCTCTCACCCATCTCATACCTACTCTTAACTTTCCCTTCACCCTCCCCTCTCAGAACTCTCACATCCAACAATCTTCCTATTACATTCCTAGACACAACCACATTCCTAGACACAACCCTTCTGTCTCACCCATGTATACTGATAAATACCTTTCTTCTCAAACAGCATATTTCCAATCATCATCTCTCGCTCAACACTCATCCCTATCATTCGTTCCCCATTTTCATTTCTTCCAGGCACACCATGCATACCAACTACGCCTTCAGCTGCTACATTTCCCACTCTAGCATTCAGATCTCCCATCATTACAACATTCACATTCACTCCAAAACTCTGTAGACACTCATCAACATCATTCCAGAAAGACTCCCTCTCTTGTTCATCCCTTTCACTACCAGGCCCATATGCACTCACAAACACCCACAACTCCCGTTCAAATTTCGCTTTCACCCACATCAGTCTCGATGACACCTCCTTCCATTCAATCACACACTGCTGTACTTCCGGACTCACTAACAAGGCCACGCCTTCTCTTGCCCTTCCTCTATCAACACCAGACAATCTTCTAGTCACACTTCCAAACATAGACTCACCCTTCCCTTTCATCTTCGTTTCACTCAAAGCTAACACATCCAACTTGCTTCTCACAAACATTCTCCCAGTCTCCTCCCTTTTAGCCTCAATCATACTACATCCACGCACATTCACAGACCCAATCTTCAGAGTACGGAGATAACTCAATCCCCCATCCCTTTCTCTGGCCTGCCTCTTTTTAGGAACTAAAAAACAGAGGAGGGGGTCCCTAGTCCCCTCACCCCATCCCTTTTAGTCGCCTTTTACGACACGCAGGGAATACGGTGCCAGTATTCTTCCTAACACAACCTGGCCGCAGAGTAGTAGTACCACTCCATAGTGCGGCCAGATTGTGTCCCCCCCACCACAGGGGGGGTAAAATATTTGTTTCATTGCAACTGTAATTACAACTGTCCTTGGATGATGTCACATTTATGCAGTGAAAAACTTAAGAATATATATTACTGTTTTTATACAATATTTCCCTAAACATTTCCCTGAAATACTTATTAACCCCTTACCCGCGGGGCGTCACTTTTATGACGCTCGGGCGCAATGGATCATACCGCACGGCGTCACTTTTGTGATTCTGTGTTATTTTGAATTATCCCGGGCTTTCAAGTGGTGGCTTGTATCATCTATCAGTACTGCCAATGTCCAACACTAGTCAGCACTCCAAATCTCATCTGTACTGCCATCCATTGTTGATATTTTTGCCATTTTCCCCCATTCCTGACTCCCCTCCCTACCTCCCCTCCATTACCCTGTCCTCTCACCTCCCCGGCCACACTGCGTTAAGCAAATCTCCCCTGGATTTTTCCACAGATTTCATCCATTGAAATAAACCCTATGCCCTATACTTATACAAAATAATATATACCCCAAAAAAATAAGGTAAGTGATAGTGGTATACACCAGGAATTGGCTAATTATCACCTGACAACACCTCACATGCATTCATTCGCTACATTACCACGGTAATTTCCCCTTTGAATTATGCCTTGTAATCTATTTCTGTAATAAAAATATATATCAGAAAGGAAGGGAGAAGCCTAAGTGACATTTACATTCACCTGGAACTACCTATTTCTTTATGTATTGCCGAGATTTTCTACCAATAATTTATTAGCATGTAAGTTACCAGCTGTCAGCCCCATTGTCACTGTCAACCCTTGCCTTCTCAGATAAGCCGCGCCATTTAGTTCCTTGTCCTCCTCTGTGGTCAAAGCATGTTGCACTCGCACCCCGCCATTTCTGCCGCTTCTGCGCCCATTGCAAAGGACCCCGTGACCTCTACACCCAGAAAAGCTCGTGGGGCAAGCAGGAAAGGACTAAGTGACTCTGCAGTGGAACGTGAACTAGCCGAATTATCAATGGTGATGATGGATAGTGACTTTAACCCTTCAGGGGATTCGTGTGATGAGCCGGGTGAGGAAATCGTGCCAGAAACTATTAGTACGAGTGCTTCAGTGTCCCAAGTTATCCCTAGCTCCAAGGGAAAGGAGCCGTTAGTGCAGCAAGGGAAGGAATTTGGGAAGGGAGTGAAAAGGCGATGGGTTAGCCCCGGAACAATGGCCCCGCATGACCCAGCCCACCATGAGTCCCGAGTTGATTCACCTCCCCATTCCCCAAGCCTCACTTCACTCATTTCTTCCTCTTCTTCTGCTGAATTTTCTCCATAGTCTTTGTCGTCGGAGTCACCACCAGCATCAACAGTGAAGGCAGGCCGTAGAGGAAGTGGTAAATCCCTGACCCGTAAAAGTAGAGTTGCTAGTAGAGTAAGGGCTGCTAGTGCTGTACGGCAACCCAGGATCAGTGCAAGTGACCTCGAACCTGATAAATCTGCCTCACAGCACCCTCCACCCTCACCCACCCTACACCACCACGACAGGGAATCCTGGACGCCTTCGCGTGGACGGAAGGGTCCGATTTTGTCCCTGAACATCCCGATTTTGACGAGAGTTCCTCAGGAGTACAGCCTGCCTTCACTCTTGACGAGGATGCTGAGTGTGTGGACTTCCTTTTGGCCTTCCTCGATGACGAAGTCATGCAGCACATATGTGATGAGACCAACAGGTATGAATCACAACGTGCTGCAAGTGGTACAGGTGCAGCCAGGATGCAACAGTGGTCCATGCTGAGAGTGCAGGAGCTGTATGTGTTCTTCGCCCTCATGCCTCTCATGCCACACTCAAAGAAGCATGAGTTGGAAGAATACTGGTCCATGGACCCCTTACTACCCTCACCCACCTTCAAGAAGTACATGGCCAGAGATTGCTTCCGGAACATCATGGGAAACCTACACTTTGCCAACAATGATGTACCTTCCCAAACCGACCCACTCTGGAAGATCCGGGAGATTCTGAGCAGAAAGAAAGATAAGTTTATGTCATTCTTCCACCCCTTTCAGAAGGTTGTCATTGACGAATCCTTGGTTTTGTTCAGAGGACATCTTAGGTTTGTGCAGTACATTCCAAGCAAACGCCATCGCTTTGGAATCAAGTTCTTTGTACTGTGCGACTGTAAGACGGGGTACATCCTTGACTTCGTCATTTATTCAGCCAGCACTATCGATCTTGTGTAGTGAAAGTGCTCCTTGAAAGGTATTTTGGTGGGAATCATGTGCTGTATACAGACAACTATTATACAGCACCGAAACTTGCCAAGTACCTTTCAGAGCACGGCATCGGCTCGTGCGGCACTGTGAAGAGTAATCGTGCCCACTTCCCTAAATTCCCAGAGGCAGGAACCTCGCAGCGAGGAGACGTGCACCTACGCAAGTCTGAGAAGATGCTGGCAAAACGGTGGCATGACAAGAGGGTCGTGAACATGCTCACCACAGTACATAAGGGGGAAATGACAGACAGTAGGAAGGTCGACCGTAGGACAGGCGAACCTGTGAGATGATGCTGTGTTAGACTACAGTATCAACATGCGGCTGGTGGACAAGTCCGACATGATGATTGGAGAGATTGACTGCCTCAGGAAGAATACTAGGTGGTACAGGAAAGTTTTTCTGCATCTCATAGACATGACGATGGTGAACGCCTTCATCCTGTACAAGATGAAGGTCAAGCCACCCAAGTCCTTCTCCCTGAGGTTGTTCGCCAGGACTTGTGTTCAGCAGCTGCTTGAAAGATATGGTAGGGTGACAGCAGCAACTCCAAGGCGCCATCCGGTAACACTTCCCGACAGACTTGAGCAGAGGGCGTACATGGATCGGCACAGACTTGTGCAAGTGCCTGCCACAGGCAAGAGGAAGACTGCGATCCACAGGTGCCAGGTGTGTGCACATACCACCCGACGCACACCTGAGCACAAACGCACCTCTTGGCAGTGCGCTGAGTGCCTGGTTCCCCTCTGCGTTACCTGCTTCTTTGATTACCACGGCCAGAAGCAGTTCTAAAAGTGCAAGTGGGAAAGGAAAATAATGTGTAAATAATGTGCAAATAGCAAGTGAAAGCAATGGATGTACAGTACATATGATTGAACGGTATAATATAGCTTTATGTTACTGAAAGAGACAGTGAATAACATAGTGTAAGTAAAATAGAAGAGTAAATATTGAAAATACAATAGAAAATGTAAATAGAAATGTAAGTAATTAGTAATATAAGAATATGAGTACAAATACTTGATGTTATAACAGTGAAAGTGAATCCGTGGCTCTCTACGTATTTTACTGAATGAAAAATTGAAAGACTTCAGTGACAATAAACTAGTACTACTGAAGGAAACTTATGGATAGAGACTCCAGATATATATAAGTGTTATATAGTTATAGAAATATAAAGTGTGAGGGGTTTTATGAATAATAAACGACAGAATACCAACAGCGAACTAGCGCAAGTGGGAAGGTCATACGCGCTCGTAATTTTCATTGCTTTCACAGTGTGTTTTTTTTTTTAAGTATGGATCCCAAACTATTTGATAATCATAGAGAAGTGTTTATAGTGTTTATATCTGGCTGTGGTAATCATATTACGGGTTGTCAGGAAGTGTAAAGTGGAGACCTCGTTACCCAACGTCAGAGGTCTCCACAGGTCCTACGGTAATCGACGAAGGCTCAACAAACATCCCAGGAGATAGCTGATGTTATGTGCCATAAGCATATTTAATTTTAATATGCTAGGACTAATAATTGATTTTTGGCAAATATTTTTTGAGAGTCTGTCGGAGGGAATAACCCCGCGGAACACGCAAAACATTGGGAAACATGCCCGTGGTGTAAGGGTTAATGGTATGGCTGAGTAGAACGAAGGTTCGGATTATTACTTGTCATGCCCAGCCCCCTCTACAACGCCACTGTCGTGTAAGTAGTAGAGTACCTTAAACTTGTTGATTTCATGAAACCACTGCATGGCATTATTAATGAATTCTTTCATACAGTTATATTCCTGTCTCTCTTTTTCAGGGTACCAAGAACTTTAGCCATTCCTAATCAGATTAACTATTTGAGAATATGAATAATCCATCATTCCTTCATCGCAAGCAGTATGTGACTATTCCAAGGCTTTTTCACTATTTCAGAGCGTACAGTATGTAGCCAAAAAATTTCATTGGGAATTGCAGAAAAAGAAAAAAAATACCTTAGGAAAGTGGATATGTCAAGCAGCTCAAGGAAATAAACAATAAAAAAAAAGAGTATGACTGAAATCATTGGGATTATGTGATTTCCTGATGGTAGGGTGTCTGATGTCCGAAGGTGTGCTTTTTTCATGGCTGGTATTGTCTAAACCATTCCACCGAGGAAACATTACTACTCGCCCCCATGATTCAATAAGGAAACAACTTACTCATATCAGTGTACATATAATAATGTGTCTATGAATGTTTTACAGATCACGAGGAGAAAAGTGTGGCAAACGCAGCATGGAGTGCTGAGTACTGGGTTGGTGGTACTGGAGTCTGTGGGCACCCTGTTGGGTCAAGGACTGTATGGCCGCCTATCAACCAGCCAATCCAACCACATCCTGGTCGGCACCTGGTTGTTCTTCAGTTTGGTGGTGGGCACAGCATATCGCAGCAGCCTCATCGCCTCCCTCACCCTCCCCAGGCTGCCTCCCAGACCCGAGACAGTTGAAGAGCTGGTCAAAGCAGTTGACAGGTGAGATATTGATGGACAAAAGTTTGGACGCACAGATGTTGAATTAAACTGAAATTTGAGTCAGTGTTGGGTCCTTTTTATATTTATCTCCCAGCTCTGTCACTGCATCCAAGTTTTTAAACTCTCTCATGATTTTTTTTTTTGTTTTCCAGTTAACAGACACATCACACTGTGAGTTACTTTTCTTCCAGCAACTTGTGTTTTATTCATATCCAACGATGCATTACTTTCAGACGTGACTGTTCACAAGCAGGACAGCACTGAAGAAATTTACAAATGGTGTTCTCAAGTACCATGTAATACATCATGCACATAGACCATACTTGAAATATTCCATCCCTCAATATACAGTATATCTCCAACGTTACTTTTTTGTTTTACTTTTGTACTGATCTTTTGTACCTAGGTATATAAATAGACTTTTTTACTGACCTCTCTTGTAACCTTACTCACTTCCACATGCATTATTCTTCGGAGACATCACTGCTATACAGTCCTTCAGTTATGCTCTTTCCACTGTCTATCTTAACCTGCCGCATCCTGGCAGATTTTTCATTAATGACCCCCCTACCCCCTCCATCCCTTAAGTTTGGGATTTTTTTTTTTTTTTGCTCAAACCTCTGCTTTCTATGAGGAACATTGGAAAATACCAAAAAATATGCTCACCTGAGCTTAGAAGTGCACTGTACAGATGTCCCTCCCCACACATGGTACCGTGTGCTCTGGAGCTGCGCTGCTGCTCTCACTTTTTCTATGGTAGGGGTAACTATTCCAAACCACTCAGAATAGGTAGATATTTGATCATATGGTACGAATTTATATGTAGTACAAGAATATATTGGTTTTTACACACTTAATATAGGCAATATAAGCATTGTTTCACTCAGCAAAAACAAAAATTTCTGATTTCTTACACCAATGACTCACTGTTGTTTCAACTTACATTCTGTTTTTCACCATACTTAATACTTTCCCACAAAATTACACTACTTTCCACCTTATATAACTGTTACCACATATTTTTACAGGCCTTACTGCTATAGTGAGCGTCTTATATTGCAAAATCACACAGTATCAGAAATGTACTAAGGTGTGGTATTCCCGGAATCAGGGCTCCATGCACAATCCTACGTTGCATTAAACACACTCGTACCTCTTGTCTTTTCTCTGAGTGGTTGGTCTTACTTTCGAGGGACAGCATACATGACAGCAGCGCTGGGTTCTAGAATGGTTCGGTTGAGGAGGAATGATGCTGGGGAAGTGGCATTCGGTGAGGCATAGGGGAGTCTGCCTGGCAGTGGCGGGGTGGGGACAGTGGTGGGGCCTGTCCTCTGCATATTGGAGATTATTTCCCCGGACAGCTCCCTCACAAACCCCTCAAAGGTCTCTGAGGCACCTGTAGTCAAGGCGTGGAGGTAGTGGGCGTTGAGGACCGTAATGTCCAGCAGGTGGAAAAAAAGCTTTTTGTACCACTTCAATGTTGTCCTGGCACATTCTACACTGGAATCATGGAATCAGACTAGTCAGCCTGTCTTATGTTGACAGTGTAGTCAATAACTGACTCTTGTTTCCAGACGTGTAGCCTCCTCTCTCTGTGGTAATCAACAGAGTAGGTGCAGTGCATCAGGGGGCAGTGTACCGTCAACAGGAGGAAAACTTCCCTGTTGTGGTTCCATATGGTGATGAGGATGTTATTAGCTTTGAAAAAAAAACACCTCATTCTTGTCGAGTTTCCTTCCAACCTCGTCCATATGCTGACAGTTTTTCTTGACTGTGCCACAGACTCTGGTGTCATGAAGGTGGAAGTACCGAGCAGGAAGGGGGCAAGTATACCATTTTTCAAGGTACAAGATGTGACCCCGATGAAGGTACTCCTCAATCATGGTCTTCACCACAGACCCTGAGAGTCCAGTGCTCTGATCTTTTGTTATGTCTGTCTCTGCACCTGTGTCTTGCACATAACCAGTCTTACAGTCATACATAACAAAGATCTTGAACCCAAAACGGTGTCCCTTGCTGGGTATGTACTGGTGAAAACAAGTATTGCCTCTCCAAAACACGAGACTCTCACCTATGACCAGGTCTCTATAAGGATAGAAGGATGAGCAGAACTTTTGTTGCAGGTGATCAAAAACCATCTTTGTTCTTCTCATTCGATCTGTGTTATTAGCATTAGCAGGGTCATCAACATCGTAAAAGTGGAGGTGGCTCAGAATTTGCTGAAATCTATTCCGACCAATAACTTTCCCAAAGAAAGGTGTGTTTATCATTGGGTCCATAGACCAATATGACCGAATTTGTCATTTCCTCACAATACTCATCAAGAGAATATGAACATGTCACCTGTCACGACTGGGTAGTTATATTGCTGGGAGTGCCTGCTTGTTGAACCTTCATGCTCGTTTTGGCGGCTCTGGCTACTAGTGAACGTGTTGATTTGGTCCACTAACCGCTCCACAAACTCCTTGCTAAAGTATTCGTGGAAGAAATCCATACTGGTGGAGCCTGCATGGAGGCCAGGTGCGATACAGCCAAACAGCCACTCCTCTGTGAATGGTGAATGATGGGAGAGAAATCACTCCCATCTTCTCAGTCCCACGACACACCACCGTCTCCAGCCTCGTTTCCATCATCGCCTTTGTCGGGATGGGGAGGAGAGGGTGGTGGGGGAGGTTGGGAAGGTGGAGAGTGACGTCCTTCCACTAGCGCTCCTCTTCCCTCTCCCTTTTCCCTTCTTCTTTCCCTTCCCTTTCTTTCCTTTCCCCACATCATTGGGCTGTGGGGAGGAAGTGCGGGAAGTATGCGGGGTGAAAGAGGTGCCGGGGAGCGGCTGCTCCCTACCTGCTTCCTCCCCAGGTGCACCAAGTGCTCGCCTGGGAGCTGGCTCCCCACCACGACCACCACTTTCCCTTTCACTCACACCTGCCCCACCACTTGTGCCATCCCTAGACAAAGCAATTGTTCCATACCTTATTTTCCTTTTTGCCACCTCTTCAGCTCCCCGCAGTGAAATCCTCTCCTTCCGCAACCACAAGGGAACATCCCGACCTACTGTTCCGTCCTCATCCGACCCTTCGTCCACAGGCTGGAGAGAGGTGCGTGCACGTGGTTGGGATCCAAGCATGCTTTCCCTAGCCCTGCGATACATTACATACTGCACCTTCCTTGGTGGCAGTACCTCCTCATCACTGCTGCTTGTTTCTTCCTCCAGTGCCACATAATCCTTGTCCTCCACATCGTCATTGATTGGGATATTGCTGTCACCTGTGAAGGCATCAAGGGCGGCTTGAATTTTGTCATTGGAGAGACTGTGGCATGCCATGTCCTGACTGGATCACTGCTAACATGCGAGTGACCGAGACAATGGTGTGCAAAGGTCATGTGGGGTTGGGGAGTGTCATCGCCTCTCAGTGGATAGAGGAAGGTCTCTTGCGTATACCTACCAAAAATCGCCCACGAAACTTGAAAAATGTGGAAATGACAGACCTCGAAATTGCATAAGGTACCAGTACGTCGTTGGATCTCAGCGTGAAAATAAGTTCTGATGTACCATACACCGACGGGACACGGTGGGTTAATACATGGACCAGATCTGTACATCTTTTGACACTGTGGAAATGATCTTGTTCATTGCTTATCAAATATTTAGACAGCTGTTTAATATTGTCATTATTATTCTGCATACTACAATATGATAAATGCAAGGAATGTGCAGTAATTGGACGGTATAGAGAAATGCCAAGAAAAACAATATAGTTCTTTCATTTTAACTTGACACAGCTTCTTGTCCATTTGTAGCTTATTTCACGAAATGCAGTGGCAGAAACAGACAATACTATGTCTTACTTCCTTTCTATAGCTCTTCATCGTGACTGGATCACATGTTGCAGTTAATTTACTGTTACAATTTACCATTCAACATGCAAAGATGACACTATTAGGCCAAGCTTATACCTATATCCTATATACCTAGGCTCCTTCCCCCAGGGAAAGGGAGGTACGACACACTCCCCATTTACTCATCCATTCAAACACATTCATACGCATCTTAGCCCCAAAGGGGAGAAGGGACGGATCCTCACCACACCACACCGCACGAGGGTCAACTGCGCATTGCAATCAGTGACATCCACATCAGGGCCCAACAGCAGAGCTGGTTTACCCCTGCCACATCATAATAGACCCATCCCCTTACCCGCACCTAACCTGATTAGCTGATCAGACCAAATGCGGGAGAATAACCCACTAGGGCTGCATCATCATTTATTCGTTCACAATTTCTCTCCATTCATTTCTGTCACGCACAGCCACTCTTCCTTGCTCAACAGACATCTCTCTCGCATCCAACGCTCTCTTCACACAGTCCATCCATCCTATTCGTGGTCTCTCTGTCAGCCTTACACCTTTCACATCAGATCTAGTTATCTTTTTCACCAATCGCTCATTATCCATTCTTTTCATATGCCCAAACCATCGCAACACCCTCTGCTCAACTCGATCAGCCATCTCCCGAACAACTCCAGTTCTCCTTCGCTCTTCATCTTTTCTCACTCGATCCATACGAGTCACTCCACACATACTCCTCAGACACCTCATCTCCATTACATTCAAACTTTTTCTCTCTGCTACACCCATATTCCATGTTTCAGCCCCATATAATGCAGTCGGTACCACAACACCTTCATACAGCCTTCTCTACATCCATTCTTAGCAAACGACATCCAAACACTTTTATCATTCCTCCAAGCACCTTTCCTACTTCATTCATTCAGAACTTCACTTCTGCATCTATTCTACCATCCGCAGCAACATATGACCCTAAATACTTAAAACACTCTACCTCCTCAAGCAACTCACCATTCAAAACTGCAGTATATTCATCCCCCTACCATCTACCGACCTCGTACACTTCATCACTTTACTCTTATTCTCATTTGCTTTCAATTTCCTCCTTTCACACACCCTTCCAAACTCCTCTACCAACTGTCTCAATCTCTCCTCTAAATCAGCCACCAGTGCAATATCATCTGCAAACAGCAGTTGCATCAGATGCCACTCTCTACCATCAACTCACCAGACTCGGACCTCCACCAAAAACTCTTGCATTCACCTTCTTTACAATACCATCCATATAAATATTAAACAACCAAGGCGACATCACACATCCCTGCCACAGCCCCACTCGCACGGGAAACCAATCACTCACAGTATTTCCCACTCTTACACACGCTCTACTATTTACATAAAAACTTTTCACCCCTATTAGTAACCTACCATCAAGTCCATACAATCTTAAAACAGTCCTCAAAGCCTCCCTATCAATTCTATCATACGCTTTCTCTAAATCCATGAATGCCCAAAACACATCCTTGCCTTTCGCTAAATACTGTACTTTTCACACACTTGTC
The DNA here is from genome assembly GCF_032717465.1 of Coenobita brevimanus. Taxonomy (NCBI): domain Eukaryota; kingdom Metazoa; phylum Arthropoda; class Malacostraca; order Decapoda; family Coenobitidae; genus Coenobita; species Coenobita brevimanus. The sequence continues at coordinate 65,577,215 of NC_136993.1, read as the reverse complement.
TCACAACAAACACCTGATCCACGCATCCCCTCCCTCTCCTAAAGCTGCACTGCTCATCACCAGTCACTCCCTCTGTAACCTCTTTAACTCTTTTGATTAACAATCTACCATACACCTTACCTACAACACTCAACAGACCTATACCCCTAAAGCTAGTACATTCATACTTATCACCCTTGCCTTTATACAACAGGACCACACAAGCACTTGCCCAGTGAACTGGCACCATACCTTCCACAAAGCACACATTCAACAATCTTACTAACCAGTCAACAATAGTTGCTCCACCACTCTTCAGGCATTCCACAGCACACCCATCCATACCTGCAGCTTTCCCTTTTATCATCTCCTTTGCTGCCTGCTGCACTTCCTCCTTTGTGATTAAAGAATCATTCAACTGTCCCAACACATATATTCCTTGTACCCTTCCATCTGTCACAATCTCAGCCACCCTTTCCTCCTCTACATTTATCAATCTTTCAAAATAATCTGTCAATCTCTTCTTTACTGCATCCATCTCAATTAGCATCATTCCATCCTCTGCTTTTACTCACTCTTCCTTTCCAGACTCTTTCTTTCGCACCGTCTTCACCTCCTTCCAGAACATTTTCTTATTCTGTTGAAAATTCTCAGTCAGCTGCCTACCCCACCTCTCATCTGCTGCCACTTTAGCATCACGCACAGCCCTTCTTGCCCTATTCCTCTTTTCCTTATACCTCTAATATGACACCTGATCCTTGCTCTGCAGCCGCACTTCATATGCACATCTCTTCTCAGCCACAGCCATACTTACTTCCTCGCACCACCATTCACTTCCTTTTCTTACACCACCACCCACACTTCTCACACCACACACCTCTTCTGCATGCCTCACCACAGCACTCTTAAACAACTGCCATTCCTCCTCCACACTGCCATTTTCCTGATCTTTCACTGCGTTCCACTCATCTTTCAATTTCTCCTGATACTCTCTCATTTTCTCTCTTTTATCCAACTCACTCACTTTCAAAACCTCCCTGCCACACCTAATCCTCCTAGCTCTCAACCATCTCTTACCTACCTTTAACTTTCCCTCCACCAGGTACTGGTCAGACATACCTCCACCCTCCCTTCTCAGAACTCTCACATCCAACAATCTTCCTGTTACATTCGTGGACACAACCACATAGTCCATCAAAGCTCTATCAACAACCCTTCCACCCTCCTGTCTCACCCATGTATATTTATAAATATCTTTCTTTTCAAACAGAGTATTTCCAGTCACAATCACTCGCTCAACACACAACCCTATCAATCGTTCCCCATATTCATTTCTTCCAGGAACACCATGCATAGCAACTACACCTTCAACTGCTAAATTTCCCACTCTAGCATTCAGATCTCCCATCATTACCACATTCACATTCACTCCAAAACTCTGGAGACACTCATCAACATCATTCCAGAAAGACTCCCTCTCTTGTTCATCCCTTTCACTACCAGGCCCAAATGCACTCAACAAACACCCACACCTTACATTCAAATTTCGCTTTCACCCTCATCAGTCTCGATGACACCTCCTTCCACTCAATCACACGCTGCTGTACTTCCGGACTCACTAACAGGGCCACACGTTCTATTGCCCATCCTCTGTCAACATCTGACAGTTTTCCATTCACACTTCCAAACATAGACTCACCCTTCCCCTTCATCTTCGTTTCACTCAAAGCTAACACATCCAACTTTCATCTCACAAATATTCTCCTCTCGCTTTTAGCCTCAATCGTACTACATCCACGCACATTCATAGACCCAATCTTCAGGGTACGGGGATAACTCAATCCCCCATCCCTTTCTCTGGCCTGTCTCTTTTTAGGAGCTAACAAACACAGGAGGGGGTCTCTAGTCCCCTCACCCCGCCCCTTTTAGTCGCCTTTTACGACACGCAGAGAATACGGCGGCAGTATTGTTCTTAACACAACCTGGCCGCAGAGTAGTAGTTCCACCCTGTAGTGTGGCCAGATTGTGTCCCCCCCCGGCACCGGGAGGGACACAATCTGAAATAATAATACTTGTATCTTGACGTTAAGTTTTAGTGCTATGTTAATCTAGGGGCCTCAGTTGTAATACTAATTAAATACTTTTTATTCATACATTTATTTCAGAGTGACAGTCGAATCTTTTGGTGCTGCAGCTAGGGTATTCTTTGTTAACTCTGAATCAAGTGCCTTTAGAGAACTTGGGAACTTGATAGTCATGGGAGGAGATCTCATGGATGGACTCAACGCAGCTCTGAAGATGAAGTGAGTTGGTTTAACCTACACTGATACCCGTATAACTCACTGCATAATTGATTGGTATTTGGGAGATACACTGACTGACATGAGAGAATAAAAGTTATTGGGTTGCTTGAATAATACATGAGAATATTTTATGTATGTAGAACGTTTTTCACATAGATTTGCAGTAGAAAAAAAAACGTGCTGTATATGAAAAAATGAAAAATAAAATCAAAGAAAAAAAATATTAGCATTTTCAATTATTTTGGGGTGCTCTACTTTACGTACCATATATTGTACATCGTCTTAGTTACTGTCAGAAAAGTTATTATATATTTTTATGTGTTCTACTCTACTGTACGTGTAAGCATCAGATCCCGTTCCTTGAGGCCCAGCAGTCCCACTATGCACTGTACCATACAACTCCACATGTCACCACTTTGGCTGTAACATCTGCCGTCCATACTGAAAACATGCTAAGCCTGTCTCATACAGAATTGCTGTATTGGTATAAATGAGGTTGCTTTTATGGCATGTCAGCAGGTGTTAAGGGTAATTAGTAAAATCTGCTTTTAAGAAAATTCAGAACCATAAACTGATCCTCTTCCCAGCCATGGGTTTGAACCTGCATCCTTGCCAATACTAGACCACCTTTCTACCAACTCAGCAAGAGATAGATAATGTTAACTATCACAGAGGTTCCATTTCTTAAGCCTCATTTATGCGTGCTTCCTCCAGACGGCACTGTTTGGCTTTAGTGAGATCTCTCATCCTGAAGGAGTAAATGGATACCCAATCTGTCCTCACCTGTTCGAAAGATCTTTCCATGCCTGAATGACTTTTCTTGGACACAGTAAGAATATAAAGTCAAATGTCACCGAATTAAAGGTAATAGTAGAACACAGGGGTCTCTCCAGTGCTCCTGTCTATTGTATTTATTATCGAACATATATAGCAGTGATTTCCATGTGGTGTAACTACTTAAAACAATTACTTATTATAAGGAGACAAAGCATAGTTCTGTAGAGTGTTAATATGTCTTGTAATAATGTCCTCAGAAAGATTCCTGGCAATAGTCTGAAATCTAAATCTATGGGAACACGAATTTATAAACTTATGAAGATTTTTTGTTCTATATCTGTAATTTTTATGGTGTATACACATTTTTGCCTATGGCTCTGAATCACCGAAAGTTTGCTATACTCTTTCGAGACTAACTCTTCCAAAATTGGAAGTAAAAATTGCAGCTAAACACACTGCTATGATTTTCCGGAATAATGAAAAAAGTACTTGTTTTATATTTGGTCCATTCCCCCAAAGCAATGTATCTCTTTTAGACACAGGTCCCTATTCCCGCTAGGTAAGGAGGGCTCCTTACCACCTCTCCCTTTGCTATTTAATTTTGAATGTGGCTGGTTAGTATCCTTTTGACTGTAATTCGTGCAGAGTATGGGAATGTTTAAAGGATTTGTTTAAGACATAGTATGATAGTAAGGCGTATTAAGAATAATAAATCGATTAGGAAATGGTGTTAACCCCTACGCACTGGTTGACATGTATAGCCGTCATGAATTTGGGTGCGGAGCAATGCTGGTTGACATGTATAGCTACAAGTGTCTTCCTGCCACCCTTTGAACTTTAACTTATCCTTACTCATCGACCGGACCACCTGGAGACATGGGGATACTTTCATTTGAAAGAGGACGAGTTGATGAGTCTTATGTATCTATTTTTTTCTCTAGCTGTTATAGTTTGGCAGATATTAGGGTTTGAAGTGAAGGTATTTTTTTCCAAAATCACAAAACCCCTGTAGGGAGGAGCATGTGACATCGGGAAACCCCCGGCGTGTAGGGGGGAGCTTTATTAGCCGATGAGAATACGGACCACAATGGCTATTTAAACAGTGACCCCTGCTGCATGAACTAAGTCTGTTACACATCATCCAAAGTGAATTTAGAGTACTATCAGGCATTACAGAAGGCAAATACAACGTGTTCACGATGATTCCCTTTGCACTAAAATATTCATGGTTAGTGGCAGAAATATCTAAACTATGAAACCATGAAGTAAATCACCATAGTTCAAGCTAGTTTTCATACTATATCTGTTCATAATATATCTTATGTTATCATCTGATTATCCCCACACGAGTATATTGAAGATCTTTAGAGAATTAAAAGCAAGTTACAGGTTTTAATAATATCTTCTTACCAGGCTGCATACAGTGATCTGACTATAGGTAGAACATAATAGAAAATGCATCCTCCAAGTAAAGGAATTAGGAGAGGCTTTGAAAGGAAAAGACTTGAAAACTAGAAAATAAAAAGTAAGGTGTTGGACAGCTATGGTTTAATCCTTTCAGCGTCGATATTTCTCTCAGCTGAATAAATATTTCCTATTAAGAGCCAAAATAAACCATTATTTATGTCCATACTTGCAAGAGTAAACCATTCACATTTTCTATATATTAACAATCAGTGGAAAAGGAATTAGGCAGCTAAATTTGAAGGAGAAAAAACATGTAGAAGGTTTGGCATGTGACGAGGTGCTAGGATTCCAGGGGATTGAATGATGCACGAATGATTATGTGACCCATTCTACTGAGCATGCTATTTATATTTCTTCTAGTATCGTATGTGCTGTCTTTATATATCGTACCTCATGCTATTTCCAGGTGTGAAAAGTAATTGGATGAAATTAAACTTTTTTCTCCCTTTGTATTTATTTCAGGAGTGCTCATATTGGTACCCCCATAAACCTGCAGTTATTATCATCCCGTTATTTTGCTAAACTAGACGGCACTTCCCCATTCTATCTAGGCAAGGAACACCTGCGACAGGCTTCAATGGGCTGGCCATTGCCTCATGATGCCCCATACACACCTCAGATTGATAAATGGCTCAGGATTATATCACAGGTGGGTATGATAATTCAGCCTTCTAGCTTAATTTTTTTTTTTTTTTTAACGAAATCACTCCTCATCTGGGTAACAATGACCTCAGATAACAATATTATTAAAAGTCTCTTTGTAGTACAGAGTAGTTATTTATTTCACAAGGATATTGTCTTACATATTCTGTTTTTGCAGTCTCCAAGCATTAGTTGGCTGGTACCCAGAACACCTTAATGCTGACGATTGTAAAGAACCTAAGAACGGCAGAAAAGTCGACTCTAGAAAATATGGAGAAAGGGATACAATACAATATTCCAACACCTCTCAGTGATCATGGAACATATTCACATAATACTAGAGTTAGGCAATGCTACAGCTCATTATCAGTCTTTCATGAAAGGAACTGCCAATGCTAGTAATGGAAGGATCACCATTAACTTACTACCCATTCACAATCTTTGTCAAATAATTAGTCAAGGCATACATAAGCATGATTTGAAGCCCTTGTTTGAGGAAAGAAATCTGATTTTATAATTATTATCCATAACTGGAGGGAACATTCACACCAAGATCAATAGTAGTTCATGTACCATTCGTAACACATTATTTTTCCACATTCTGTCAAATAGGCCTATACCCTTTTCCTTCTTAAAAAAAAAAATACTCATTAGTCACTATCAACATCAAAACAGAAGTCATCATAGTCCCCAAGAAACAGAACGCTGTCACTTTCATTAGTGGAACAACAACTGAACATAAAGGTCGAACGTCAATACATGTATTTCACCTTTGTCCTGAGTACATCTTCATGTTTCAGTCAGTTAAGTCAGTCCCTTGTGAATTGGGTATCATAAAAAAATAAGGACATCCTTCATCATTGCAACTTCACATTTCCTCCATATAAACTCATCCATCATCTATGCATTGGACATTCACAGCGTTTCTACTTCCCTCAAAATACACCAGTTTTTGTGACTTACTCAGACACACCTCCAGCCCATACATCAGCATCTGGTTTATACATATCACCAGATTACTGTGCAGTTCAAACACCTACACTATCCACTTTGCCCACTAAAAACCACTATGCTATTCTCAGCCACACACATAAGCACTTTCAACCATTACCTAGGGTGAACTTAAATATAAGTGGACACTTTAAGTTGCCTCCACCCAAGTATGAAACCATGCAACTAATAAATCTGACAATACAACTTTGGGAAGAATACAGTAGATTTGTTTTCAACTCATATAATGTATACAACATGGCTCCAGTCATCTTTGTAATTTTCTCCATCATATAATTTTGCTATATTACTATTGGCCATGTACAGAATGAAAGCCAGGATTGCTAACCTGGAATCTGTTAAAGAAGTGTTCTGCACAAAGGAGACAAACTTAGTAAATATTAAATATCTGTCTATCTATCTATCTATCTATCTCGTTTCGTTTCGTTTCGTTTTTAAAGGCTCCAACATGCTTCCATGCATCGGCCTTGGTCACCTAATGGCGGTTTCCCATGCTGCACAATCCATTGGAGCCTCCCTGTTTAGTCCCTTAACCCTGAAGTCACACTTGATGACCTCGTCCCATGTCTTTCTCGGACTAAACCTCATAACCCCACCCCCAATATTAACCCTTCTCATCTTCTTCACCCCATCCTCTCCACATGTCCAAACCATTTCAATCTACCTCTCCTCATCACAACAGCAATACACTCCAGCCCCATCCTACCTCTCAGCTCTTCCATCGTAAACCCAACCCCTCCTGACCTTGCACGCAGGGACGCACTACATATCCATCTAATCATTGTCATTTCTCTACGTCTGAGCCTGTGAATATCCTTCTCCTTTACCGTCCGGGTCTCACTACCATACAGCATTACATTCCTAACACATGCTGCATACAAAGACCCCTTAGCACATTGGAAGAATCCTCTCAATGTCAGAAGAGGCAAGAGCTCCCTGAACTTCTTCCAACCACTTCTCACCCTAGCCACAGACTCCCCACCTCCAGCACACAACATGTCTCCCAAATATCAAAACTCTTCCACACACTCAAGAGATCCACCAGCAAGTTCAATTCTTTCACTTCTGACGATCTCCACCTGCTCTACCCGACATACCGTACACATAAAATCAGAATTATCTCTCAGTCTACCTCTGATACCAATACATCTCTTATGCACCCATTTATCACAAACACCGCACAAGATGAAATTACTTCCCACGCCCTTGTGGCAAACTGAAGATGGCCACTCTTCCTCGTCTTTGACAGTACCACCGCCAACCCTACATATCATCAATTTTGTTTTATCTATCTATCTATATCTATCTATCTATCTATCTATCTATCTATATATATATATATATATATATATATATATATATATATATATATATATATATATAATAACAAAATATGGGTTACACACAGTATAGTCTTTACAGAGAGAGAGAGAGAAAGTCCATAGCATGTATATAACTGACTACTGTAGACTTCCCATTGTATTATTATGATATTGCTATTGTATAAATATTTACATATGTCTATATGTCTATTATACATGTAGAGTTATGTTATGTTACAATAATATTACTACAATGACTACAATTATGATTACTGCAATTATATTACAGTATTACCACAATCATGTTACTCTGGCAGTATTATGTATTTCACTTAATTAGCTGACAAAGTGATTGTAATATGAATATAATTTGTGTTTATATGTCGCAGGTATGACAGCTTTGCGAGACCGAGCAATATGTAGACGTTATTATGTTGTGACAATATGTAATAATCACAGACATTAATATATTGGTATTCACATGAGTAACACTTACATCAGTCATGTCTGGTGTACAAGGAAAGTTGAACACATATTCTAGTTCAAGAATGTCGATGTATCACAAACTCTTTAAGCCAGATAATACAGGTATTTCATCAGCATGCAGCGGGCTATAACCAACTTGAGCCAGTTATCTGATGTCATGGAAAACTACCTATGGAAATGTATCATACAAAGACACACCTGTGCACTGGTTGGTATATAACCGTAGGGAAAGCAACTGTAAGGGCAGAGAGCCCGAGAAAACGGTCGGAGATAGAGTAGGAGAGGGTAGTTAGGTGGTTCACGGTTACGTTACGTTACGCTGTCAAGCACATCTTCATATAACTTTGTACAACAAAACTCCATAACCCAAGAGGCGACTATAACTCACCTCACAGTAAAAGAATACCGAGAGGGAAAGTGAGAGAGCGAGAGAGAAAAAGAGATAGAACTTCGCTGCATGTCTCTCTACTCAACCACGCACCATTTTATTAGCAGCGGCCCACACACTCCATGGTGATAGAGGGACAGCCATTAACCAACTCCAACAACCCCCAGCTCTCTCCACCTAATCAAACCCCGTAGCCATGTATGTCGACACGTTCACCCAACTGCGGATAAATGCGTACTGGTGAATGAGTTAATGAAGATTATCACTAATTCCAAACCTTTGAAAAGTTATATCATGATATGTATAAAAGTTATCTGTATAGGCGAGAGAACTGAACCAAATTATTGGATAATATTGTGGCGCGGCAATAACTCGGCCAAATGACGTCGAATAATCATTAAAACCTGTATACTAAAACAAAATCGACATCTCTGTCAAGGGAAAAAAATTGTAACAAAATAAGTAATTATTATCAATCAAGTATAAAGAGGTGTAAGAAGCATACCTCCTTAAGAAAACGAAAAATATCGATCGGATAGCCAGAGGCTCCTCCAAGCTCAAAGGAGAGAGAGTAGGCACCTTCGTCCCCCTGTGCCCATGGAGAATCCTCTAACGCAGGTCCCCCAGACTCGGACACATGACCAGCAAGCAACGGACAGTAAGGGAAACCAGGCAGCCATCACAATGTGGGTGAGTCCCACCACACATCAGGAAACTATGAGTATTCCATGAGTGCCCAATGTGAGGCCAGGCAACAGCCACTTCCAGTTGCCGAGGCACTACCACCCACTGAAAAACATCCCTGAAATTATTATTAACAACAGCAACCCACCGGCTCTGCCAGCAAGCAAGAATCACATACTTAGAGTTAGGTGTCATATCGGAAGCAGGAAGGAGGTAGTTGGTGGGAGTCGTCAACAACAAGCAGCTTTTTCTAATGCATTTGCCCTCTCATTACCCTTCACACCAACGTGCGCATGAATCCAACATAATCGGACTAGTTTACTGTACTTCCTCTCTGAATCAAGAAAAAGCCATTCGAGAAAGGCAAGTAACAGGGGATGTGGTAAATTGAAAGACCCAGTGGTCAACAAGGCGCTTTGAGAATCACAAAAATCAGTAAAAAGAAGCCTGTTCATTTGTTAGTACCAGCTGCTGTCAACTTTGAAGTAAAGAAAGGAATTTAGAAGAATTTCTCTCCATACAAAATCTTAGAAATTTACCCCAGACCAGACACCAGTGTCTGACTCTGAACCATCTGTATATACAAGGACGGTTCCTCTGTGAACGGACGAATGCTCCAAAAATAGATGATACAGAGCCAGAGAAGAGACAGAAGACTTCATAACCTCAAAACTCCAGCACACATGCACCTGTGGAAGGAACCATGGAGCGATTTTGGGGAGCCGGAGAGGGAAGACACACTCTTCAGAGAAACCTAGATCTTCTGTAATCTTCTGACCCTGTACTTACCAGAATGCAGAATGCTATGTTTGGAAACAAGTGTGTGACCTTGAACTATCTTTACAGACAGGGACAGTGCCTCTGTGAATGAACTTATGTTACAAAATTATCTGATGACTGATGACAAGTCAGAGAAGAGACAAAAGACTTAGTAACCTCAAAATCCCAGCACACTTGCACCTCCGGAAGGTACCATGGTGCAATTCTTCATAGCCATACTAGGCAGACAGGCTATGCAGAAACACATAAAGCCCCCACAATCTTTCTAACCTTGTACCTAAAGGAATGTAGAGTGCGAGGATGAGAAACCTTATACTGAGAAATTGCCGAACGTGATACACAAAGAGCAGTAAATGAGTCTGGAAAAATGTTTCACACGGTTCCAGCAATGAATGATTGTAGACTTGCACTGTAGATAAAAGGATGGAACACCAGCCTTCACAAACTAGGAACTGGGTAGGATCTAAAAGCACCAGTAGCAAGAGGCAAAACTGAAGACGAATAGAACTGAAACACTATGCCGTTGTACAGTGAAGGACGAGTACACCTCGCAACCATACGTAAATTTAGATCCCACTAAGGCTTGATACAGGTGTGGGAGTGTCCTCTGATCAGCATCCTACGAAGTATGAGATAATGAGACAGTACCTTCGACAAATTCATTGCTTGCATTCAAGACACTCGCAGAAGTTTCAAATGCGAAACCCATGCAACCTGACAGACAAACATTAAGCCTAGAAACTTGGTCTTCTCCATGCACTGTAGCAGGTGCCAGACATTTTAAGCTATAAAAAGTGCATAGCTACATTCTTCCTTGAGGAAACATGGAAAGCTCCAGTCTGCCTAGCTATCGAACCTTTCCAGTACCAGCTTCCTCCTCCTCTCAACAACACACATCTGGTAACCAGCAAACCATATCACTAGGTCATCCACTTAGAAGGAAGAAGACACGCTCTGTGGCAGGGAATCAAGTATGCCATTGATGGCAACAGCAAGCATAGAAACACTTAGCACACTCCTCTGTGGAACACCTTCTCCCCTGAACTCGTAGGATGGAGTGAGAACAAAACAAGGGCCTGAAACCTGTGGTTTAACAAGAAGTCACCAAGGAACTTTGGCAGGTGGCCGTACAGACCCAAATTGTGAAGTTGATTCAGAATGCCGTGGTGTATGGCGTATCATATGTCTTTTCCAGGTTGATGAACAAAGCTACAGGATGTTGCCTAGAGGGAAAAGCCTCATAGAATGATGACTTAAATCTGATATGGTAGACTGATGTACATCTCATCCTATGAAACCCAATTTGTGAGGTAGAGAAGAAATGTTTTCTTTAGCTACTGAACTAGCTTCATGCTAACCATCTTTTGAAACAGTCTGCATACACAAGATGTCAAACAAATGGGACGATAGTTAGACACATTAGAATAATTTGTAATTGGCTTAGGAATTAAACGAACTCTTCCCATCTCCCAGTTAGTGGATACTTTATCTTCATCCCTTATCTAATCATAAATTTCTAATAAAAACTACAGAAAATCGTACGGCAAATGACAAAATATAGCATAAGGAATGCCATTAGATCCAGGAGCTGAGTCACTACACTGCTGGAGAGCAGCCTGCAGTTCACAGACATCAAAGAAAGCATAAGGTTCCCATTCAGTATACAGAAGAGAAATACCTAACCTTTCCTGTCGACACAGGAAAATGCTGCTGTATAATTATAGGTTAGAGAGATCTAAACAAAGAACATTTTGAAGGTACTTTACAAAGGCTGAAGCCACATCAGAGGAGTTGGATACAGAATATCCCCGAATCTGAAGTATCAGGGGAGGAGAAGGTGAATACTTACCTTTTTTTTTTTTTTTCACCATCTTCTTCCATACCAGATGTAAAGGAGTGGATGAGGTGACAGACGAGACATAGATTCTCCACAAGATGTGATGTGGGTTCTTCAAAATCCACTGGTAGCTGGCACAAGGCTTCTAAAATTGAATTTAAAAGAAGACACCTTTATTTTTCCTAAACTTCCTGCAAACAGCTCTGTGAGACCTCCTATCTAATGCACACTCCTCATCCCACCAAAGGACAGGTCTCCTGCAAAACTTTTCAGACATTCATGGAACAGAAGATACGCCAGCCAGATATATATTAAGTGTGAAATACTGTTCTGCATCATCAACACTGAAAGTCGGGAACACTTCAGTCAAGACTACAGTATTCTGCAAACTCTGCCCAGTCAGCCGTACCCAAACACCAGCGAGGGACGCACTGCACTGGCACAGCACTGCATGCATTAACCACAGTAGGGTAATGATCAGTACCATGCAAGTCAGACAAAATCCCACATGAAAAGTTTAATGAATCATAGTAGACAAACGTAAGATCAATAGCAGACAGAATACCAGTCTGTACATGAAGTGTGTCAGATCTCCCGTGTTCAGGAGAACCAGGTCCAAATCCTCAACCGAAGATGCCAAGTGATCCCAAGTGTTACATATACTTTCACCCCAGAAGCATGACGCACATTTACGTCACCTAGAAGAGCAAATATCGTAGGAAGCTGACGCAAAAAGTGGTCAAGGCACAGAGGGTATTGAAGGTAAGTAAAGGTTAAACAGAATATGTAACTCTTCTCCAGGTGTAATTGAACAGGCACCACCTGAAAGGGAAACTAGAAACAAAAGAAGTAAATGGAACCCCAGCATGGCACAGAATAGCACAGCCACAGCGAGAACTGCAATCCATAAGAGCTGTTGAATGGAGAGCTGTATATCCTCTTGGAGCATGAAAAGTCTTGTCTCTGACCATAGTCTCCTAAAGTCGAATAGAGAAGGTGTGAAACTCAGACAGGAGCATTTGAAGTTCCTCGCAATTAGCTCTAACATCTAAGCAGCTTCATTGCAGAGCGACTGTTACTGGAACAGGCATGGTTGATTGTCTTCACGCAAATGGTAAGCGAATTTAACTGCAGCTTCTAAAGAATATCATGAAAGGTGGGATACAGTACATACTTGGCCGCTACACTGAAGTCACCAAAACCCTGAGTTGGTACACGTGGTATTTACTGGGGAAGGTTCTTAGTGTACCACCCTTCGTCTACCAGGTCATAGTCCCAAACTTATAGGACCCAAACTGGGGTTCCCTCCTTATTTATGTCTTGAAAAGGCGTTGCACCGTCACTCCTGGGTAACAATGGTTTCTATAGGGTTGAACTAAGAAAAACGTTAATGCAAAGTCTGTTCAAACACGTTATAAAATGAAAAACAAAAGCATTCGAGGTCCAGCTAATAATCGCCTATAAAATATCGAGGCTAGGTACAGCGTACCCTACAAACCAAATGTGAAAAAAATCTCTATCTGTTGCTGAGATATTGTCCAAAATGCAGTTTGATATATGGCGGCTGGCATTCAGTCGTCAAAGATCAAATCCTAACCCAAAGTTAATCATCTGCCCATCTACGTAGTTGCTAATTCCTCTTGGTTTTGTGGAATATTTTCCATAAATTTGGGGAGAACACACACACACACACACACACACACACACACACACACACACACACACACACACACACACACACACACACAGGCACAAATACAGACACAAACACAGACACAAATACACACACAAATACATACACAAACACATTAATAACACACATATAAACACACAAACCCTAAACCACATAAACACACAGAAACACACTACACACACAAACACACACACATACAAGCACACGCTCAAACACACACAAACGAAAACACACACAAACACACAAACACAACACAAAGGCACACACACAAACACAAAACACAAAAACACACACAAACGCACACAACACAAACACACACAAACACATAAACACAGAAACACAAATGCACACACACAAATACACAAATATACACACACACACAAATACACACAGACACACACAGAAACACAAACAAACAAACACACACACACAATCACAATCATGCACACACACACACACACACACACACACACAGGAGGCACCAAGGAGAGCAGACGTGGGCTGACAGCGCTCCATACCGAGCCAGCACGGCCAGTGGCATTGCCTAAATTAGTATCTTTATATGAGTCAAGCTCTGTACCAGGTTAGATGTAATGGTTTTCTATTATAAAAAAAAAAAAATAAGAAGTTTAAACAAGACTTGTTCAAACAGAAAAGAGAACCAAGTAGCGAAAGAATGCGCTCAATCAGCTGATTGTTTGTTTAGACTACAACTGCCCCAGGGAATGTAAGTACTCTGTGCTTTTAGTATTGCAAAATGGCCATATACTTTAGTAAAGCAAATTTGGAAAAGAAAAGGGATAAAGATAGAAAGCAGGATGATGATTTCTACCAAGAACTGGTTGAAATGGAGACTCACCATAAACTGGTAGAGGGTGTACACAGACTGGAGATGGCTTTTCAAAATGAGATTGATGAAATGAAGAAGCAGATGCACTTGCAAAAGGAAGAAATAGAAAAACTAGGAAGGGAGGTCAACAAGAAAGACACAACCATATGTAAACTAACAGTGGAAGTGAGTACACTTAGGAGGAAAATGAGTGGAATGGCAAGTACAGTGGTCAACCACGAGACTATTATGGAAGAGTTCAAAAATGATACAGAGACAATTAGGCAAGTAAGCAGTCTGATACACCAGAGCAGTGATACTGAGGAGAAGATAACACAGGTGCATGAAGCTGTGCAAAGCTACAAAAATGATGTGGAAACCACGTATGCTGAAATGGTGACAGTAAAGAAAGACTTAGAAACAAGGGTGGAAGAAAGAAGCATTAAAAAGGAAGTGAATAGAATAATCCAAAACAATCCAAAGTTAGTCAGAGATGCAGTAGATATCAACAAATCTCTAGTAATCACTGGTATAGAAGAGGAAGAAGTAAAAAACAAGATCTCAAGAGACAAAAAGGAGATGGCAAATGTAATGAGCTTATTGAAAGAAGTATCAGAGGAAATCTGTAGTGAAGACATAGAGGAACACAATAGGTTAGGGAAATATGAGAAAAGCAAGTCAAGACCTCTAATGGTAACCTTCCAGAGTGTAAACACAGTGGAGGAGATACTAAAAAATGCAAAGAATCTTATGGAAAAAGAGGAGTTCAAAAATGTATGGATAATAAGATGCCTAACACAAGAGGAACTGGAATTACTGAAAGAGAAGAGGGGGGAAGCAAAACAAAAATGAGGGAAGATCAGAAGAGGGGAAGAATACATTTTTTTTTTTTTTACAAAGTAATAGGATTGCAGGTACGAAAGTGGTACATAAACAGGAGAGAATAAAAAGGAGGAAGGTAGTAGAACCATGTCATGACAAGTATATAAATAAGATGATTAAGTTGATGTACTCAGATGTGGATGGAATGGTATCTAAATTATTAGAGATGAATGATTATGTCAGAGAAAATGAGCCACATATAATAAGCCTAATTGAAACAAAATTAACACCAAGGATATCAAATGACATACTAAACTTAGAGGAATATAATATATGGAGAAGAGATAGAAACTTAAAAAAAGGAGGAGGAATTATAATATTAACTAAGAAAAATCTAAAAGTCAAAGAAATAGAACTAGATATACCCTCACAAGTAGAACTGATTGCAATAGAGATCAACACATCTGAAGGGAAAGTAATTGTGGCCAATTTGTACATGGCACCCAGATCAAACACATGGGAAAGAGACGAATATGAGGACCTGGCAGAGAGTACAATTCAGAGTTTAAAAGGATTACTACATAAAATGGAAGATAAATCGGAAAGAATGATACTAGCTGGAGATTTTAATACAAATTTAAATTGGAATACTCTAGATATAATAAGCCAAGAAAGCTGTTGGGACCAAAAGCTCCTGGATCTCGTGCAAGAGTTTTTCCTAACGCAACATGTGAGGGAAACCACCAGAAAAAGAGGACTCATATGTACCTTCAATGCTAGATCTCATATTTACTAGGCAAGAAAATGATATTGACAGTTTAATGTATCACCCTCCACTTGGCAAAAGCGACCATGCAGTACTAAATTACAACTTCAGGATAGCATATAACATAGTTAACAGCAATGAAAGGTACAAAAAGAGACTAAACTATAAAAAGGGAAATTATCAAGACCTAAAGAAGTATTTCTTAGAAGTTGATTGGAAAAATGTGCTTAGAAGACAAGATTTAAATGCTGTATATAAAAAATTCTGTGGATATTATGAAATAGGAGTCCAGAAGTACATCCCACAGCACAAAGAAGGAAAAAGAAAATAAAGAAATTGTTCAATACAGAATGTAAAAATCAAACGAAAGAAGAGATTTGTTGTGGAACAGATACAGAAGAAACAATAGTGAAAGGGCATATAATAATTACAAACAAGCAAGAAACGATTATATAAGAATAAGGAGGGAAGCCCAAAAACAGTTTGAGGAGGATATCATAAATAAAAGTAGTGATCAACCGAAGCTATTTTACAGCTACATCAAAAGCAAAACCAAAGTAAAAGATAAAATACAATCCATTACGGACGAGGGAATCACCTATACACAAGAGAAAGATATTTGTGAAGCACTAAATAAGAATTTCCAATCAGTTTTTACAAAAGAAAAAAATTTTGAGAGGGACTATGTGGAACAAGCATGCCCACACATACTACCAGATATACAAATATCAGAAAAAGTAATACAGGAGGAGTTAAGTAAATTAGACAGAGGAAAAGCAAATGGTCCTGATGAAATTTCATGTTGGGTGCTACGAGAATGTGCAAAGGAGTTAAGTAAACCATTATATTTATTTTTCAAGAAATCCTTGAGTCAAGGTAAACTACCTGATATTTGGAAGAAATAAAATATTGTCCCCTTATTCAAAAAAGGGAATAGACAAAATCCACTTAACTACCGACCAGTATCACTGGGTAAATCATCTAGAAGAACACAATATGATAACAGAAAGACAGTTTGGTTTCAGAAAAGGAAAATCATGAGTTACTAATCTGTTGAGCTACTATGATAGAATAACAGACAATACAGGAAAGAGAAGGATGGGTGGAGAGTTTCTATTTAGATTTCAAGAAAGCATTTGACACAGTACCACACCAAAGACTTTTATGGAAACTGTACCATCAAGGAGGAAATCGAGGAAAACTCTTTTGTTGGATGCATGATTTTCTCATAAAAAGAGAAATGAGAACAGTACTAAGGGGAAACTACTCATCATGGAAAGAAGTGACTAGTGGTGTACCACATGGCTCAGTGCTGGCACCAGTCATGTTTTTAGTGCATATAAATGATATAGACAGTAACACTGGAAATGAAAGCTATCTAAATATGTTTGAAGACGATGCAAAAATACAAAGGAGAATTACTAACACAGACTCTTGTAAAGAGCTGCAAGAAGAATTAAATAAACTTCATGAATGGAGTAATACATAGCAAATGGAATTCAATATGGACAAGTGTCATGTAATCAAGTTTGGTAAAAGTGGAAAAAGACCTGTTTGGGATTGTACGTTAGGAAATAAAATCCTACACACATCAGAAAAAGAGAAGGACCTAGGTGTGATTATCAATAACAGACTATCTCCGGCTGACCACATCAGTGAGAAGGTACGGAACATGTATACACTGCTTGCAAATATGAGAATAGCATTCACATACATAAATGAAGACATGCTAAGAAGGATAATAACATCATTCATCAGACCAATCCTGCATTATGCATCAGTAGTCTGGAGTCCTCATCTAAAAAAACACATAGACAAGACTGAAAAAGTTCAAAGGGCCTCTACAAGATGGATACCAAGCATAAGGGATCTAAGCTACGAAGAATGACTAAATAAACTGAATCTACCAACACTACAGGAGAGAAGGAAAAGAGGTGACATGATAATGCCATATAAATGCATATCAAGGAAGGAGAAAATATACATAAATGATTACTTAACATATGGGGAAGCATCAGCAAGAGGACACTGCAAAAAACTGCATAAGATAAAGACGTAAGGAAATTCAGTTTCCCAAACAGAGCAATTAATCAGTGGAATGCACTACCGAATGAAATAGTGTGTGCCAAAATAATTCACAAATTTAAGGATATGTACGATAAATATGGTTTAAGACACGGGACAGTACGAGCTTGACTCATTCCTGTAAAGATACAATTAGGTAAGAACAATTAGGTAAGGTAAGAACACACACACACACATTCTCATGCCACAATAACTGTATCACATGCCCTGCTAAAGGAGGGTAACAAAAATCATCACGGTTGCATCCTAGCTCTGTTTATGGGACAGGAAACAGTTTGCATTACAAAGAAGTATGAACCCCAAACTCAAATTTCAGAATTATTTCAAATACCAGCAGGTAAACTGAAACCATATTGTGACACCATGATATATATGACCTATAAACTGTGTTACTTTCCACTTAACACTACTTACTCATTAAGTTACTTTTGTTATATGGCCTCGTTACTCCATCTGAATCGGTTGTTAGTACGCCTATAGTGACGATTCCGCATGATACCTTAGGCAGTTTTTTTCACTATTAAGATGTGTTGTCTCTGGAATCGTCTATCAGGACATATAGTTTAAAGTTCCTCAACAGAGCAGTTCAGAGTTTTCCAGACATGATTTTGTGGTAAACTGAATATTCCCTCCAATTTCCTAACCTGCCCTTTTTCCCCCGGGTTAAGGGTGCATCTTTTTCAGTGCCCATTTGTTAGATGAGAGAGGTGAGTGAAGAGAGCCTTCATCTCTACTATATTTTTCTCTCAGTAGTTGAGGAACATCACATATACCTGGTAAATTTATTCATGGTACCACATAAGGACACTTCGGAAGATCATCTGAGGTACTACTTCTCCTTGGACCTCTCTCTCTCTCTCTCTCTCTCTCTCTCTCTCTGTAAGAAGCATTTCCTATAATGTGTTATCCCAGCAATCTTATAGGCAAATATCAGTGAAATCTGTGTATACCTTTACAGTATTTGGAAGGCATAACTGGTGAAGGGTTCTCTTTGATGACTAAAATATTCATTTAAAATCCACAATAAAAGTCTGTAAGAAGGGGATCACTTAAGGACAAAACCGATTCCGTGAAATCTTTCTTCATATAGACATTTTATGAGCATAAACTAATAAATGACGCATTTTGCAAAAATTTTTATCGGATCTCGTAGGAGCAGGTTTGTAAACAATGTGGTCAGTCCGTGGCAGGTGGTCCTTGAAAACCACGGCATATGCTTCAAATGTAGCCCAGACGTGTTATTCGTTGGAATTCATACTTATGTCCCCCCAGTAACAGTGGAGAGACATAGGGATATATCCGACGGCTCTTTAAATCACATTGGTCCTATATAGTCTTATGCACCGACGAATCATTATCAAAAATCCGAAACACTTAATGCTTTAATTTAAATGAAAATTAAGAATTTTAAAGAATGATTAGCATTTACTTATATCAATGTAATGTGATACGATGCCTGCTTGAACCAAAACTATATTATTTATATGAGATAATATGTTTCACAGAAGATTCTCTCCAGCTAAACATCAGAGTTTTATATATTATACTGAATGTAACCTGACAAATATATCAGCATTCATATTTTTAACAAATGCTTATTTTCATTTTCATCCTTAAATAAAGTAGCAAACATTGTAGACAAGTTTGCAGCATTAAAAAGTATTGGTCCTTATGTCGTTTTCACTAAAATATCCTTTTGGATCGATTATAATACAAAACTAATTATCGTATTTGTACGATTCAAATGCTCCGTACCATTTTTCTCGAAGATTATAAAAAAGATAAATTGGGGATGAAGATAATGTTCCCTATTAAAAAAATAAAGAAGTAATTACTGACGGTGCTATCTGACTGTTTAAAAGGATGCTACATAGGGACAGGTAACGGCTACATTAGGCCATCGTACAGTATATCAAAACAGTCCAAACAGGCCGATATAAAATGTGGTGATGTAACACGAGCACGAGGGAGCGGTAAAGTAGTCTTAGCTGTTGCCAAAACTCTCGCCGAATGAGTCCTTGTTGGTCTCAATGGCAGACAGGAATGACCAGCCTAGACTGATGCATTATATTGAATGCATTCGCATTATAAAAGTTGTAGAACGGATTGTTACGTTGTGCATGTATGCAAATATCGGGTGACTACGCACAGATTCAGTATATTCAATGTATTAGAAGACATGAGTAAATATATAAATGTTAAAACATTATTAGTTAATAAACTCCTATATAATAATAATAATAATAATAATAATAATAATAATAATAATAAACATTTACTACATTGGGACTTGACGAAGTCTACTTTCAGTTCTTCCGCGGCTCACTACTGCAACTTTCTGTTTTCAGGCTGGTCTGTATGAGCAGTGGAAAAAGGAAACACTGGAAGCCGCTGCACTTGAAAATCGAATGAAACTGAGGGAACAAAGAAAACAGCAGGAGCAGGATGGAACAGACCACAGAGAAACTAATATCAGGAGTTTGTCTGTTACCCATATACAGGGACCTTTATTGCTTCTCCTGGTGGGCAACACCCTGGGTAGTGTGGCCTTTGTGGTGGAGAGGCTGCTGGTGTCGAAGCCTCACCCTTCTCCTACACAGGGACCTACAAAACCAACATTTGACTGATTAATATTCCATACGATTCCCGCAGGCATAATTTATTTATTGATACATAACAGGTCTATAACATAATTTAGCATCTGACCTCTTCAGTCTTAGGGCATAATTATTGTTTCATTCATACTATTAGTAGTTGTTTGGAGGAAACATGAATTAAGTAGGAAAGATGTCCAGGGGTACTCATTGTATTAATAAGGTATTTTCAGCATTAAAAAAAAAAAAATGCTAGTCCACAAGTCCTTACACTCTTATACGGTGTATGAACGCCAGATTTTGAAAAAATAAATAAATAAATAAATTAAAACTCGAAGTAACGTACAAGTATTATTTTTTCCAATCTATTACAGCTCGTAACACAAACGTATTCACATTAACAATTCCTGCTACTATTAGGCAATGAACATACATAAAGTGAAAGTGATGTGGCCCAGATTCTAATGCACTTTTTACCGTTTCATTTATACCAGAAAAATTAAATCCGTTTTTTTTGTTTTCTTCTTCATCCTTGATCATTGAAACGGTGACAACACAGTAAGACAGAAATGTACAAGGTGCTGCCCAAAAGTTACCGAAATTTGATAAAAGAAGGAATAAAATCGCAGAGACCTAATCTCCACTGTTTCCTTTGGAGTAGTATCCTTGGGCGTGCAGACATCGATCCCACCGCTTCTCCCACGATCAAAACTCGTTGTGGAAGTCCTTGAACATCAGCTTACTCAGGACCTTCTGCACTTTTCTCCTGGATCTCCTTACTGGTGTCAAATTTTATCCTTTTCAGTTGGATTTTCACTCTCGGATAGAGAAAAAAAATCATTGGTGGTCAAATCTGGTGAATGAGGGGGGGTTGGAGTCAACTGGCATGTCTCGAATCCCAAAAGCTGCTTAACAACAAGAGCTATGTGCGCTAGTGCATTCACATGGTGAAGCACCCATTTGTTTGTGCGCCACTTGTATGGATGTTTTCGCCTCACATCACCTGACATAATGCGTCGGTTAGTTCCATAAGATTGGTTAACAATGTCACAAATGTCAAGGATTGTCTTCCTACGATCTTCGAAGATGGTTGCACGAACTTTGGCCACACTGTCAGAAGCTGAACCGGTGGAAGGGCGACCAGAACATGCGTCCTTATCTGTTGACTTTCGTCCATTTCAGTAATTCTTAAACTAGTCGTAGGTCTGTGTAACCCCCCAGAACACTGACACCAAATGTTTGTGTTAACTTTTATCTCTTTCTTCCGCGTTCTTCCTGAGTTTCACACAAAACTTAATGCAAACATGTTTCCCTTTCACATCGTCCATTTTTGAGATCACAAAATTCGCAGACACAGCGATAAAAGAACACACACATGCAGCGAACACATCCACCCTGCACACCACCACTTGACACACTAACAAACAAAAGGTGCATGCACTGCCACCCAGCATCCACACACCGTACAACAAGCGGTTTCCGCATTGCGTCCATATTCCGGGAACTTTTGGGTAGCGCCTCGAATTGTTGACATTTCACAAGCCTCTTATCAAGAGAGGTATTAGAGAAGGAAGTGTTTATGCTGTGGCATCAGTATGATTGGGTAGTTCCATTGCCTTTCTGTAAACGTCCCATAACACCCAGTCCCCAGCAAATGGCTATGCTGGATCTCAAGAAAAGGACATTAAAATTCATTCTAATGAGTTCATATCCTGAACCTGGGGCAACAACAATAACAACAACCAAATCACCACCACCACCACCATCGACAACAGTAACAACAAAATCTCTACCACCACCATAAGCAAAAACAGCAAACACCGATACCACCACCACCACCACCACCACCACCAACAACAACAACAACAGTGTCAATGAAGCAGATGGTTCAGATAAAGTCTTCATATGCTTCAGACTCTTTATTTCAACTCTTCAACATACTAGTAACTGGTGCCACTGTGCCTAAGGACGAAACACGAGGAAACTTACCTACAGTACTGAAGAGGTACAAATGTAGTAAAGAAATGTACCTTACGAAATTTTAAGTCAAGTACCATGCAGGAATTCGCTAGTTAAGAACTTGAATGTGAAAATCCTTAGAGCGCTACACTGAAACATCACATGGGACTTTATAAGGTTAAACTACGGTAATTGCGTATGTAAATCCTATCTATCCATCTATTGCCAGACGCCTTAATCCCGCAAGGGGTGGCCACAAACAAATCGCCTTCATGTCGCCCTTTCCCCGCCGTTTCATTGTCCTGCTTCTAGCTTATACCACCTCCCTCATATACTTCACTCCAGTCCTCCATCTCATCCTTGGCCTTCCCCTCCTTCTCCCCCAGTCCACCTCACTCACATACTCTCCTCATTAGTTTCTCGCTCTACATTGTCTCCACATGGTCAAACCACATCAGTGCATTTCTCCTAATGCTTTCTATCACATCTACATTCACACCACAACTCTCCTTCACTTCCTCAT
Source organism: Coenobita brevimanus (assembly GCF_032717465.1). Taxonomy (NCBI): domain Eukaryota; kingdom Metazoa; phylum Arthropoda; class Malacostraca; order Decapoda; family Coenobitidae; genus Coenobita; species Coenobita brevimanus. The sequence continues at coordinate 65,554,268 of NC_136993.1, read as the reverse complement.
TTGTCAGTCTGTCTCTCCATGCAACTCCACATGCTCCTTTCAAATTACTAATTTCAGCTGCTATCACTCATCACTTGTGTCCTTCCAACAAGGTCCAAGCTTCACTTCCGTACGTAGGAGTTGCTATCACAACACTGTCATGCAGCGACTTTTTTTTTTCCATGTTCATTTCTCTGTTTCATATCGCTGCTTACAAAGAACCAGGAACCTTTCTTCCTTGTTGTACCCTTTCAAGCACTTCACCCTCTAAACTTCCATCCATACTCATCACTCTGCCCAAGTACTTAAATGCACTCACATTTTCCATTTCATCGTCCAACCTCACTGTACATCCAGTGACTTCATTTCTCTCGAAGACCATAACTTTACTCTTCCCTACATTCACCTTTAGATTCCGTTTCTTACACATGCTCCAACACTCTGTTACCAAGCCTTGGAGTTCCCCTCCACCTTCACTTAACAGTACAGTATCATCTGCAATGTAAATCCTAAGGAGCATAAAATGAAGCACAATATGGGGCTATGTAAGAATGAACCACCTTTCACGTAAATATCCTTACTGGTGACTGAATGACTAGGTAGTTCCTCATCTTGAGGTCGGTAACACAGTCATATAGACTAGTACTGGGACAGAGAGAATCCCTGTAGTCTGCCACTAAAGGATAGGTTAATCACGCACATCCACCCCCACCTCCAACAAAGCATTGAATACCAGAGTAAATGAACGGAGATTTAAAGCTTTCTCTCTCTCTCTCTCTCTCTCTCTCTCTCTCTCTCTCTCTCTCTCTCTCTCTCTCTCTCTCATGCCACATATAATGTTAGTTTCATTTATCCTATAGTTAGGTGTATTATTACGTGCTGATTCACATTCAGTTCCAGAAGAAGAAATTTCTTTAAAATGTTAGCATCTTTTTTTTAAAAATATCCCAGTGTATATAGTCTGGTATTCAAATATTTATTCATCGTCTTCTAAACGATTTACTATAATCCAGGTACGAGCGACAGGTTACACTCTTCGACAATGAAACTGCTTCAAAAATTATTATAAATACTCGCCGTATAAGTCCCTCGGACCCGGACGGACCATACGTTGACGACTATGGAACGGACAAAGGACATGCTTAGGGTGGGAACTTGGAATGTGAGAGGAGTGAATGAAGAAGTGAAAGAGAGAGAGATTGTTCAGGTGCTTGAGGATGCAAGAGTGGATATATGTGGATTGACTGAAACTAAATGGGAAGGTGAAAGGGTGAGAGAATGGGAATATGGTGCAGGTATATGTGCGGGAGTTAATGAGAATGAGAGGGCAAGACAGGGAGTATGTCTGGTGATAAGCAAGAAGTGGAAGGAGAATATAAGAGAGTGTGGAACGGTGGGTGCAAGGATTGTATGGGTGAGGATGAAAGTAGGTATACAAGCGTGGGCGATTGTATGTGTGTATGCTCCGACAGAGGACCGAGTGGCAAGAGTGAAAGATGAGTTTTGGGCGAGAGTAGAAGCATGTATGGACAAATTTGAGAGGAGCGAGAGAGTGTTTTTGATTAGAGACATGAATGGCAAAGTTGGGAATGGATGAGTGGACAGAGTGGTTGGTCAGTGGGGTGTGCCAGCTGAAGTAGATGGGAATGGTAGTGCTTTGGTGGACATCTGTGCTGGTAAGGGGTTGGCAATAGCCAACACCTACTGTACTTTCGCCATAAGATGATCCACCGGTATACATGGAGAGTAATGAGGAGGATGGATGGTGAGCTTGTTGAAGGAAAGGCAATGATAGATTATGTGTGTGTGGATGAGCGAATGAGAAGACAAGTGTTGGATGCAAGACTGTGGAGAGGGTGGGGGAATGGAGTGTCTGACCATCAATTAATGATGGCCAAGGTAAAGCTGCAAAGAAAATGGTTGAGGAGACGAAGGGGAAGACGGGAGGAAACAACTCCTCTGACAAGAGTGGAGAAATTGCAAGAGAGTGAGAAAATGGCAAAGTATAAGAGCATAGTGTAAGAAAAATTGGGAAGGTATGAGCTAGAGCAGATGGAAGGGGTGGAAGATGTATGTAAGATATTTACAGAAGAGATAGGCGCAGCGTGTGAGGTGGTTTGTGGAGTGAGGAGATGCAAGGGTGTGCAAGGGACAGCATGGTGGAATGATGAGGTGAAACGAGCTGTGGAACAAAAGAAGAAGGCATATAGTGAATGGTTAGTGAGCAGAGGTAGGGGAGAAGATGAGAGAGAGGTATATGTAAGCAGGAGAAGGGAGGTGAAGAGACTGGTGAAGGAGAGTAAGAAGAAATTGGATGAAGAGTTTGGGAGGAATCTGAGTGTGAAATGGAGGGAGAGTAAGAAATTGTTTTGGAAGGAGGTAAAGAAAGTAAGGCAGTGTGAAACGGGAAATAGTAGGGGAGTGAATAATAGATTGTTGGTGGAGAAGAGAGAGAAATTGAGGAGATGGAAGGAGCACTTTGAGGATTTGTTGAATGTAGAAAGTGAGAGCAGTGCGAATATCAGTGGTTGGGGAATGGCTGGGAGAAGAGACGAGAGGAGGGAGGAAGAGATCAGTAGGGCGGAAGTAGTGGAAGCAATGAAGGAGATCAAGTTGGGAAAGGTCCCAGGAAATGACGGAGTGTGTGGTGAAATGCTGAGGTATGGGGGTGAGATTGTTGTGGAGTGGATATGGAAGTTGTGTAGATTGGCTTGGGAAAAGGGAAGGGTTCCAGAGGACTGGAAATCAGGTATAATTGTTCCTTTATACAAAGGAAAATGGGAGAGAGATGTGGTAACCATAGGGGTATTTGCCTTCTTAGTGTGACTGGTAAAATATATGGTAGAATACTCATTGATAGGGTTAGGCATATGACAGAGGAGCTAGTTGGAGAAGAACAAGGGGGATTTAGGAAGGGAAAAGGGTGTGTAGATCAGATATTTGTTCTAAGATGTTTAGTGGAGAAGTATCTAGAGAATGGAAAGAAAGTGTATGCTGCCTTCATGGACTTGGAGAAAGCTTATGACAGAATAGATAGGCAAGGTATGTGGAAGGTATTAAGAATATATGGAGTAGAGGGGAAATTGTTGAGTGTTGTGAAGAGTATGTACGGAGGAGCTAGGGCTACGGTGCGAGTGGATGGTGAGCTGAGTGAGTTCTTTGATCTCAATGTAGGACTGAAACAGGGTTGTGTGATGTATCCATGGCTGTTTAATATATACATGGATGGGGTTGTAAAGGAGGTGCAAGGTAGGGCAGTGGATATGGAGGTGGCTCTAATGAATGAGGGTGAGATTTGGAAGATTCCGGTGTTGCTGTTTGCTGATGATACAGTATTGTTGAGTGAAGATGAATGGGAGTTGCAAGGTTTGGTGAATGAATCTGGGACAGTGTGTAGGAGGAGGAAGCTGAAAGTTAATGTAAATAAAAGTAAAGTTATGGTGTTTGAGAGGAATGAAGTCACAGAATGTACAGTGAGGTTGGATGGTGAGGATATGGAGAATGTGAGTGCATTCAAGTACTTGGGTAGTGTGATGAGTAAGAATGGAACTTTGGGGGATGAAGTGGGTGAAAGGGTACAGCAGGGAAGGATGGTTTTTGGTTCACTGAAAGCAGTGATGAGAAATAGGGAGGTGACTATGGAAGATAAGAAGTCACTGCATGATAGTGGTGTGATCCCTACCCTGACGTATGGAAGCGAGGCGTGGACCTTGCAAGAGGGGAACAAGTCAAGAGTGACAGCAGTGGAAATGAGTTACTTGAGAGGAGCATGTGGTGTGACATGAAGGGACAGGTTGACGAATGAAGAAGTGAAGGAATGTTGTGGGGTGGATGTGGATGTGGTTGAGAAGATTAGGAGAAATACACTGAGGTGGTTTGGGCATGTGGAGAGAATGGAGAATGAACGACTGACTAAGAGGGTGTATGTAGGTGAGGTGGAGGGAGGGAGAGGGAGGGGTAGACCGAGGATGAGGTGGAGGGATAGAGTTGAGAGGTATATGAGGGAGGGGGGAGTGAGTTGGGGGGAGGGTAGTCAAATGGTGGGTGACAGAGCGACTTGGAGACGTTTTGTCTGTGGCCATCCTTTGCGGGATTAGGGAGTCGGGCTGTAGATAGATAGATAGATAGATAAGTCCCTCTCCTGCCTAGTCATCTGGGGAGCCTCATATCCACCCACCCACTCATCCACCTACCCACTCACCCGACCCAACACAACCCATCCACCCCACCCCGGCCTCTTGTTTTATTCTTCATCTACTCTTAGTCATCCAGTCACATTGGCAATGATGGAGTGAGTTCAGTGAGATGATTAGGCAACGTCGCACCTTCGCTCGTGAATAGATGAATCAGAACCATAAAAATCACCAGAAAAACTGTTTTGATATTAAACCAACGTATACCTAACCAACTTAGGCCTAACCTGATGTTAACCCACCATAATACCTTATTTTGTTTGGTGGGATGACGAAGGTGCTGGGTGTATCCTCAAGGCCCCTGATCCGGCGCTGCCAAAATGACTGAATGACCAATTATATCCGGATAAAGAATATTCACACCTCGGCCACACACGCTACCATAATGTTCCCGTTAACCCTCTCCATTGCCTCAGGATGGGCCCGATAATTATCGAGGAACAGAATGACCTTTGAATCCTCAGGAAGTCCTCTTTCCCTCAGGTGCTGTTTGACTTGGGACACGAAATGATGGTGGAACAAAGTAGAGAATATGTATCTTGTAATCCAAGCACTTGTTTGGGACTCATAATCAACTGGGACATGGACTAGTCCCTTAAAAGCTTGGAGCAATTTAAACTTCCCAATCACCAGAGGGCTAAGTTTACGCATGCCTGCAGGATTAGAACACAGCAGGACAGTCACTCTCTCATTATTTTTCTTAAATCCAGAGACTACTTTTTCAGATGGCCCTTCCAACATCTTCTCAGGCATCATGCGAAAAAAGAGAGAAGTCTCGTCGGCATTGTAACAAAGTTCCGGATCGTGGTTGTGCTCCTCTAGCAATTTACAAAATTTCTCTTTGGAATCCTCGGCTGCACTCTTATCAGCCGACCTTTTTTCACGACAAATCTCGAGCTTCCTAATGCCGTGGCGTTTCTTAAAACGATATACTGTAGCCAACCTAGGGTGAAAGAACAGGGCTCTTTTATCCTCATTTGTTCATAAAAATCATGCGCCTGTTCAAAGAGGAGAGGTCCAGTGATGGCGCAAGCCTCCACTCTTTTCCCCCAAACCACTCTTCAAACTTTGCTGTCCCTGCTCAGGTAGAGGCGGGTCTCTGAGACCCCCCTCCCCAGTTTGTTAGGTAAACTATCTTCCAAACACCCAGGAACCCTGTACCCCCCAATAAGTGCCTGACTTTTCGTACCCATGTAAGGGGTGAAGGGCAATTTCGAGTTCTTCTCCGTTTCCGGTGTAGGGGGGGGGGGCTGTGAGACCCACCTCTACCTTTTTTGTGTGCTTTATTTTGTTCCCTGATTGCAAATAAGGACGCAGCTTCAGGCACCCGAATATCACACAATGAAGCTCCATGATGCTACTGCCAGTTGCACCACACAAAGTTACAATCAGATTTTGTTTTCATTTTTTCCCTGAATATTTAAAAAAAGGAACTTTTTTTTATTTTTTTTTATTGGTAAAAATATATAATGAATTAAAAATTAAGTTTATTTACATGGCTGTATTGCATATACGTTGAAGAATGTCATACCATGTTTGGATCTGTCATAAATAAAACAAAAGTGTGTTTTCTCACCTTGTTTCTGACCTGGGTCTGGTAGACCCTGGTTTACCTGAGGCGAAAGGGTGGACAAAGATCTACCTGAGGAGGGTTAAGTGTACGTCTGTTTTCTTTAATTTGAGTGACATCAGACTGTGTAACATATTTCAAAAGCTTGTCTTTTTGCTTGCATATGTCATAAAGAGTACTGGACCCGACATTGTACTCACGTGTCAATTCACTCGTCTGGGCATCTTTCTCCAGTCTCTTACAGACGTCTATTTTCTGTTTCAGCATCAATACCACTCTCTTACACTTGGGTGTACTCTTATTGGTAGGTGTGCCAGGAGCCATGGCTGATATTCCACCAAATATTATGGAAAATTGTAATAAAGCAGTGGCGTGTTGGGGTATTTACACTGTCAGCCCTCACAACAGTGGTGGGGACTGCAGTGATGCTCTGTGGTGGTGAAGGAATGAAAACATTCGGCGGGATAGTTGCATGGTGAATTTAAAATGCCCGTTAGGTCCTGGATTTTCCCCAGTTGATCGATTTTGCAATTTTTCTTAAAATTGTCCGGTTTAGCGCCAAATAAAATTTATTGGTTCTCGGATAATTGAGGTTCTGCTGTATTTTTAAACCTTCATATCTCAGTCAATACTTAACCAGATATAACAAGCAAGATCTCATATTACTCATCAATCCTTCGATTTGAAGCTGAATGCATCAGATGGTCCATGATGTGCGTGTAGGGAGAGTGAGTGAGTGGGGAATGAGGGCAATTTTTGTAGATTTTTTGCTGGTGTCCATAAGCATGGCAGAGGTTCAGTAACAACACTAAGACTTACACTATCCCTCTGCAATGATAACACTTCGATAACACTTCCAGGAAACCAAAAGACACTATGAACACTGTTTACATGAATATTATTCCATATTCATTCTGGTGCAGGTAGATCAGTCATCTTAGCAACGACGTTGAACACAGGTTGCTCGCCTCCACCTCCAACACCATCCCACCTTAGGACAAAAAGACAGACTCTCTCTCTCTCTCTCTCTCTCTCTCTCTCTCTCTCTCTCTCTCTCTCACACACACACACACACACACACACACACACACGTAAATGTATGTTTGGTTAGGACTGTCGCTCAGTTCTGGCATCGCTGAGCGAGTAGAAGTCTGGGTGTTACAACTATTACAAACAATACTAGAAGTAGAAGTATAATTGCCACTACAGCAACAACTAATAATAATACTACAACTACCACTACTAGAACTAATACTAATACTACAACTGCCACTACTACAACTACTACTAATACCACAACTACCACAACAACAACAACTAATAATAATACTACAACTACCACTACTAGAACTAATGCTAATACTACAACCACCACTACTACAACTACTACTAATACCACAACTACCACAACAACAACTAATAATACTACTACAACTACCACTACTAGAACTACTATTAATACTACAACTACCACTACTACAACTACTACTAATACCACAACTACCACAACAACAACTACTCTTACAACAACTACTACTATTACTACCACACCTACAACACATACTACCACTACTACTACAACTACAAATATTACTACAAAGAACTAAAAAAATATAGTGAACAAAGTACCGTTAGATCTTTATGAACTGCCCATAACCGGAAATACTTGCCACTATGACTTTCTCTATCCTTTGAGTTATACTTTTTCATATTAAGAAATATTTTTAAACAAATAAAATAAGGCAGCAAGTTTATCATGAAACAAGCTTTCTGTTTCCATTACTCACATAAATATACACAAAGCTGTGAAATATTTTTTTTTCTATTTACACACACACACACACAAACATACCAGCATGTACAAAACTAACATGCATAATACCCAGACTCCTACCACTCGATCTTTGAGTGGAAATCAAAGAAACAGTTAGTGCACAGTGCCAGCTCACATTCAGCACACCACCACCTCATCACACGGCGTTGCTGTGGTCGGTGCAATCAATTGGCGCAAACATAGCAACGCCGGAAGTCTTCTTTGCCTGCAGGTGTGTGAGGTAGTATTTCCATGAAATGCGTGCTGAGGTAGTCCCTGCACTGCAGGCAATCAGGTAGTTGCTGCACGCTGTGCCTCTGTTTCATGGAAGGGTTTACCTGTCCATATCTCTCTAGAAGGCCGTAAATCACATCCTTCACGAACTGTCTGAGGGATATGCTGGTCTGTGTAACATCCTTGTACAGAATGAAGGCATTCAGTACACAGATGTCCAGTACATGTAGGAATGCCTTCTTACACCACCTACAACATCTCCTCAGACAGTTGATGGTGCCGATCTGCATATCTGATTTATTGACGAGTCACATGTTCACGTTATAGTCAATAACAGCATCAGGCTTGAAGACTGGCTGCCTCATTCTCCTATCAACCTTGCCTGTGTCAATCAACCTACCTTCTTGGACCGTGGAGAGGACATTCACCATTTTCTTATCGCCCCAGTGAATTACTAGGAGTTTACCTGATTTCAAGGTCCTGCACTCCCCCTTCACGGTGCCTGTGGGAAAGGATGGCCAATGCTTCCCCTTTTCATGGACAGTGCCACATGATCCAACTTTGTGTTCTTGCAGGTACTTTGCAAGACTTGGTGCAGTGTAATAATCATCAGTGTAAAGGATATAGTTGCCACCGAAGTACCTGTCCATCAGCTTCTTGACAACTGAACCAGAGAAGCCATTGGGATCGTTCTTCGACAGCACCGCATCACTTGCTGTATACACAATGAAATCCAGCACATACCCAGTCTTGCAATCGTACAATACAAAAAACTTTATTCCAAAATGATGTCTTTTTGATGGAATGTATTGAATGAAGGCAAGATGTCCCCTGAACAAACAAACGACTCAACCATAACAACCTTCTGGAATGGACTGATAAAAGATCGAAAATTTTCCTTCATCATCTCGAGAATCAAGCAAATTTTCCACAAACTATAGTTCAGATGTGGGCCCATATTCATGGAAAAATGCAGGTACCCCAGGATGTCAAGATAGCGGTCATGTGGCATATACTTACCGAATACTGGCATTGCAGCAATATAATCCACCAGCTAATAATCGTGTGTATTGTATTGCCTAAAATGAGGCATCAGCATAGTCAGTGCTAGCCAAACAAACATTTTGCCAACATTCGTCGCACTCCATTCATTCATCTTCGTACTCTCTCTCAGGTGTAAGGTCTCAGCTCAGTTGCAGCAGAATTCACTTCTTTCACAATGAACTCCATCATTGCTGTGGTGAAAAAAGCAAGGAAGAAGTCCACTGCGGAAGAAACTCTGTTACAGGGAAGTTCTGGCTTCACACCTGCATTAGTGTCATCAGACACAGTTACCTTGTGTACTGGTTGGAAATTAATGTCAGTAATATTTTTGCACCATGCCCTGTCGTATCCCATGTTTTATACATTTTTATGATAGTGTTGTGTATTATCCACATCGATTCAGTATTTATTTTTTCAGTTAAACGATGACACTTGAAGCTAATATGTTACCAGTGAGTTCCTATATATTTTATAATATTTATCCACACTTCTAAAAGAAAATATCATAGGCAGTTTAAAAGTTCATTTATAGTAAGGATCCCTAAAATGGATAGCTCAAGGCCTTCTCTGTGTTTTGGTTTCTGAGCGGGAAGCAGTGCAGCGTCCTGCCTGGAGTTTTTCTCTCTCCTACCTCCATGATGATTTAGTGTAACGACTTCTGTTCCCCTAGAAAGTATTTTGATTGTATTGTGCCTATTCTAGTAATGTTTTGAAAATGAAATCTGCCCTAGAAATTGTTAGATGTGAGAAGAGTACAGAGCAGCTCTCTCTTTGTAGGTGAGGAAAGACAGAAATCTGCTTGTGGCAGCATTTTGACGCCCTAGGGTAATGCTAGGTAGTCACGTACACCACCATGATACTGAAATGTGTGTTATAATTATAGAATAAGGTGACGAATCCTTACCCTATGCAGTATCATCCTAGCCCCTAGAGGTTAGGGTGATCAAAGGGCGGCTGCATTATCTAATTCCTTGGAATATTCCTATGAAAACTTATTTTTTCACAAAAGTATAATACTTTTATCTTATTACTTTGGTTGAAATTACCTGAAAGTTCTAACACTTTCAGGGGAACAAGTTTTGGAACCAGTCTTGAAGCAGTCTTAGAGCAAGTTGTGGATATAAGTCTGGGAGTGGACTTTACTCAAGTTCTGGCAGAGTATTTTACTTCTGACACTGAGTCCAGCATGGCCATTGTCTGTTTTCTTACGCAGTATTCAAGTATTGTCCAGGCCTGGAACAAGTCCTATTTCCCTCTTGTCATCTAACATGTATGGAGAAGCTGTACATAAATAAAGGACCAGTTTCTACAGTCAGGGTGTTTCGTCAAACTCCTGCATCACCCTATTCTTCCCAGAAAACCTGAAGAGTCTGCACCACCAAGTATATTTTATACCCTTCTTCAGGTCACAGTATGGACACGCATGTAAGTTAGGTCTACTTATTAATTTATTTTAGAGTGTATTACCAGTACTCATTATTATTCCTCAAATATTCCATATATTTCTAAATTTTTCTTTAATTTAAATGTACTGGTCTCTTATCATTATTTGTAAGTGGTTTTTGGTGGCTACTTTTCCACCAGTACATAATGTTGGCCAGTACACTTGGACTGAAACCCAATTCCTTCTTCCCAGGCAAAAGTTTCAAACTTACCAGTTCTAGGTTCCTGCCTTGTCTGCCGTGCACGTGGCCTGCCCCGTGCCCTGCCGCGGCCCCTAGTATGGGAGCATGGTGGCGAGTCCACCAACTCGCCACTAGATGAGGCAGGTGATGATGCTGGTGGTGGTGATGGTGTTGGTGAAAAGCGTCGGTGGGCATGTGCCTGCAGGCATGCACCTGCACCAACTTAACCTGATGTGATGGGTTTTGGTGATAAGGCACGTGGTGAGGTAGACTGGCATGGCAAGCTATTTGGTGGGGCAGGCCAGCGTGATGAGCCACATGGTGAGGTAGGGCGGCATGCACCTGCACCAACATTGCCAGATGTGCTGGGTTGTGTTGATAAGGTACATGGTAAGGCAGGCCAGCGTGGTAAGGCACGTGGTGATGCAAGAACTGATGCAGGCCATGTGGGTGAAGGTGGTGGTGATGTTTGACAGGTGGAAATTTCCACTGTCAGCCTATTTGGTGCGCAGCACAGCCTGCAGTTTTTCCTCCTCCCGCCACCTTCCACCTCCTCCGTTCCTTCACTCCTTACCTCCCCTTCCACCTTCTCCGCTGTGCATATATCACCCTCAGCAGGATCAACAACATCCGACCCTTCATCATCAGAAAAGGCTTAAGATCATTCAGAGGGAAAATATTGCCACACAGTGGACAGTTCAAGGTCACTCTCCTACTCTGATGCATACTTCCCTATACTCAGCATGGCGATATCATTTTCTTCAGAGGAGGAGTCACTTTCCCCACTCACTATTGGCAATAATGGTAGATCTAACTCCTTCCCCATCACACGATCACTTAAGCCTTTCTTCCTAAAGTCTTTTGACTTTACTGTTGTCGAATTCTGCGGTCGCAGGTGGTCACCCGAGGGTCCGGACACAGGAATATCTACTTGCGCGGGTCTATCCATGACGGAGGTACACAGACAACTGGAGTATGACTGGGATGCATGCAGGAGGGTTGCCAGTGGGTGCGTGTACTGGAAATAGCCAGCTGAATATTCAAACAATGGTGTGAATTGCTAGATCATGTATACATGACTCCTGGATGGCCCTGGAAGGACATGTATACATGTCACCCAGACGGGATGGGTTAAGAGAATATGCTGGCCTACTCTGTATGTAAATGAAAGCACCGAAAATGTTCAGCAAAGTGAGATCGTCAGGGTCATGTCCTGAGGGTTGGTGAAACAGGAGCTCCAGCTGTCCCTGCCACCAGCTTGCCATCCACCTTGGGAGTATTGCCCTGTTTGACTGGTGCTACAATCTACTCCTTACAAAATTCATGTATATAAATGAAGATATGCTGAGAAAGAGAATCACATCATTCCTTAGACCAACTCTGGAGTATGCATCTGTAGTCTGGAATCCTCATTTCAAAATACACCTGTTTAAGACTGAAAGGGTACAAAGGACAGCTGTTACAAGATGGGCACCAAGCTTAAGGGATTTAAGCTATGAAGAAAGACTAGAACAATTAAACCTACCAACATTACAAGAAAGAAAGAAAAGAGGAGACATATTTATGCTATATAAATGCATCACAGGGAAAGAGAAAATACAGTAGACATAAATGAGTATATAACCTATGGGGAAGCATCAGCAAGAGGACAGTACAAAAAACTGCATGAAAAAAGGGATGCTAAAGATGTAAGGAAATTCAATTTCCCAGATATGGAAATTGATCAGTGGAATGCACTACCAAATTAAATAGTCTGTACCAAAACTATTCATAAATTTAAGGATATGTATGTATGATAAAAAATCAAGAGGCAGGATCTCGCTGCTACTTGGCACATCCTTGGGTGATGGATAGGGGATGGCCTTGTAGATATATGAGGTACTGTCTTAGACGAAGTAGACCACGGAACCCCCTCTAGATATATAGGGCTTCAGCGAATATAATGAATAAAATGGCACAAAAATTACATCTCACCAGGGACTATGTGGCAGGGAGGTGAGATTATTTGCCACAAACCTCCCAACCAAACATGAGTTCTATTGCAAATGATTTGACAGGCATTCCTGTTCGATCATCATCTACTAAAGGTCCGACCGCACTGCCTCTTTTCCTTATGGGCAGTGTGCCACTGAAAGTGAGTAGGTACTGTGTTGGCAAGTTAGAAACTGGGATATTAAACAAACTGAAATCCATAAAGATCTATGCATACAATGTAAGAAGCCTCACAGAAGATTGCAAACTTGATAACTTAATGACTGAACTGGAAAACATTTGTTGGGATATTGTAGGTTTGAGTCAGACTGACAGAACAGAAGTAATTTGGCTGGAAGACAGCAACCACCTAATTTATTACAGAGGAAGGCAGAATGAAAGAGTCAGTGGTGAAAGATTTTTCATTAACAGAAATCTTGCAGACATGATTGTTAAATTCAGCGGAGTATCTGGCAGAGCAGCATTAGTAAAAATTAGACTGTGCAGAAATTATACTGTAAAAGTAATATAAGTATATGCACCAACTTCTCAGAACTCAGACGAAGAAATAGAAACATTCTATGATGACATTTCCCACATTATGAAGGAAGTAAACACCACATAGACTATACTCATGAGGGACTTCAATGCAAAAGTTGGGAAATCAAAAAAAAAAATCAAGAAACATATATGGGAAAATTTGGATTGAGAGAAAGGAATGAAAGAGGTGAAATGATGGTAAATATTGCTGAAATGTATTACATGAGAATAATGAACACATTATTACACAAAAGAACAAGGAGAGAGTGGATCTGCAGAAGCCCAAATGGAGAAACAAAGAATGAAATCGACTTCATTATAGGAGATAAGAATTACATGATCACAAATGTCAGTTATCAACAGAGTATAGGAAGGGGGCATAGAATGATGGGTTGCACAGTCAGATTCAATTTCGGAAGTGAAAGAAAGATGATATAAGGTAAAAAGATATTCCCAATAAAGTAAACAAAAACAAAGTAGCCTTTCAGCTGGAACTAAGGAACAGATTTCAGGCTCTAAGTAATGCTGAATGTGACACTGATGAGCTCAATGGCAGACCAACAAAAGTGCTAAGAGAATCAGCGGAGGTAGTAGGAGAACCTAATATAACTATAGCCAAGAAGTATTCAAAGAAGACACTTGAGCATATGAAAAAAAAGAAGGAAACGAAAGTAAGAACAAAGAAAGAGGAAATAGAATGAGCGGAATAATAATCGCATCAACAATAGAGAAAGAGAAACATGGATCAGATCAAGGAAACCATCAAAAAAGGAAAAAGTCTGAAACAGGTCTGAAGTAAAATGGCACTAGGAAAGCAACAGAGTACATCACTGAACGAAAAAAATGGTGAAGTCATTAAATATAGAGATAAGATGGTGATGAGAGATGAAGAATTTTACAAACAATTGTTTGCATCAAAGACAGTACTACCAATACCTAACTTTTTAGCTGACACAAGTAAAATACCAGAGGTAACACCAGACGAAGTAAATATTTCTCTTAAAAATATGAAAAGAGGGAAAGCTCTGGGGGAAGATGGAATAGTAGCAGATTTACTGTTGGATGCAGGCTTTCTCACTTATTTAATCAATGTATAAAAAAGAAAAAAATTCCCAATACATGGTGTAATGCAACAGTTATTTTACCGTACAAAAAAGGTGACTCAAAAGATCTTAGTAACTGTCGGCCCATTAGCTTCTTATCAGTCATTAACAAACTCTTCACTAAAGTTCTTACAGACAGAATAACAACATATTTAGAAGAAAATCAACCTCGTGAACAGGCGGGATTCCGAAGCGGGTACTCGACTACTGATCATCTACACTCAATGAATTCGCTAATTGAGAAAACTACAGAATATAATAAACCATTGTGCTTAGGTTCTGTTGATTACGAAAAGCTTTTTGACTCAGTGGAGCATAATATAGCAATTATAAATTCACAGCAAGAGCAAGGAGTGAATGAGAACATTGTAAAACTGCTCGAAAACATATATATAAAGAAGGAACTGCAACCGCTAAATTACACAAGGACTTGGAAAAAAAATTGGACTAAGAAGGGCTTGCGTCAGGGTGATAAAGTTTCGCCAAAATTGTTTACAGCATGCCTAGAAAGTATTTTCAGAAACCTTGGCTGGGAAAACAAAGGGGTGAACGTAGATGGAGAAAAGCTGAATTATTTAATATTTGCAGATGATATTTCCTAACCTCAGAAACAGCAGAGGCATTGCAAGAAATGTTAAATGACCTGAGCAAAGTCTCAAAGTAGGGTTAAAGATGAACCGGAGTAAAACTAATGTCGAATCCACAAACACCAAAGAGCGTCATCCGAATAAGGGAAGAAATTCTTGAAGAAGTCGAGGAGTACAATTACCTGGGCCAGATACTAAAAAAATAACGAAAAATCATGATAGCGAATAGTATATAACGAATGTATAATGCCAGGTATGACGTATGGCTGTCAGACTTGGAAACTGACAAAATCGATGGAAAGTAAATAAATCCGTTGTCAGAGATCAATAGATAGGTCAGTGTTGGGAATTTAAGAGACAGGAAAAGATCAACTTAGGTGAGAGACTAGATTAAAGTCAAAGATATAGTAGTTATAAAAGAACAGAAATGGAGGTGGGTAGGCCACGTGGCAAGAATAAGGGATAACCGATGGAGCAAGAGGCTGACTGACTGGATACCAAGAGATTGTAAGTGTAGGAGACAAAGGCCAGACAAGAGGTGGAGAGATCAGATAGAGAAATCTACAGAGAAAACATGGCAAAGTTTGGTTCAGTTAAGGAATTCTTGGAGAACGTTGTTCAGCAGTGGACTTGTAATGGCTGCTGCTGCTGCTAATGATGATGATAAGAAAGGTTTAATAGGCGGGACAGTACGAGCTTGACTCATTCCTGTTAAGATACAATTAGGTAAGAACACACACACACACACACACACACGGTACAAACGTCCATCAACTCCCTCTCAGTCCTACAAGAGGAAGATGCTAAACTACAGTACAGCAACATTAGCCTACAGTCCACCAGGTTTACATTCACATGAGCCTGCGGTTGCAACTAATACAATATATACAGTATGGTATATGCATATATTCATTTAAATATGCTTATGCAGATTATCTCATTTTAGTACTCAAGTGCCTCATAACTGACTGAGTTACCCCACCATTGGGCTTGCTCCCCCATCTTTCGTTAACCTGAATTAAAGTTACTCATCTACTATCCATCATATACTGGATTAATGAGATATCGCTGCATTAATAACGAGATAACAGTACCACTATTACCAATTCTTTGCTGAAGGACAAGGAAATATAAGTGCACAACCTCTCTATGCCTGTATTTTTTTCCTGCAAAGAGAGATCTGTTTAATAATAAATAACAAAACTTCAGCCTATATCCTAAGTCTGGCCTCAGATCCTCTATTCCAGTTTTTGGAAAATACCATACTCTACTATGGAATTAAGTGTCCTTTTTATCTATTTCTACCGAGGTTCTGCACATGGACGTCTTCGGGCGGTGGCACCTACTATATATCACCGAGTGACTCCACTGCCTGGATACACAAATGTCCCTCAGCTTCCTCCCTATCACGCGAAATGAGGATGGTGGACTTCAGATAAAACGCAGTGTCAGCCTGCGGTTCACCAGGTTCCAAATCAGGTGAACCTGGGGCAACGAAAATATAGGGTATAAACAGTCATTATCAAGGCGTGTGAACGTGGCGCTGTTGTATCGTTATTAATGTTACCGTAACGTTATACTGCTCAAGAAGGAATACTCCTTTCTTTGAGACTTGCTGTGTAACTTGCAGATCACTGACGTTTGTATAAAATGAGCTTATTGACTATAAGCCGGTCGGCGAAGGACGGTAGGTTAACACCCATCCCTCCAAAATACTAAGTCCAGTACATTCAGGTAGTAAGGAGTTGACAGAGTTTTGTTAAAAATATAAAGATTGATTGGTTATTTAAACTAAGAGCTGGCGGCATAACTGTCACAGTCTTATTCCAAAGTAATATGAAGGTGAACTTTAAAGTTAAAAAAAATAAGAATATATGAAGTAGATGGGATGTTGTTGAAGGCAGTGAAAACTATGTATGAGGGTGACCCTCTAAGGCTGCAGTGCGTGTGGAGAGTGAACTGAGTGAATTTTTCTATATGAACGTTGGACTGAAACAAGGATGTGTCATGTCTCCATGGTTGTTCACTCTGAAAATGGAAGGGGTTATAAAAGAGATATAAGGCAGGGCAGTGGATGTTGGAGTACCCATTGTGAGAGAGGGCAGTGCTTGGAATTTCCCTGTACTGTTGTTTGCAGATGATACTGTGTTGTTAAGTGAAGAGGAAGGGGAGCTGCAAGGCTTGGTGGATGAGTTTGGGAGAGTGTGTAAGAAACGGAATCTAAAGGTGAATGTAGGGAGGAGTAAAGTTATGGTCTTAGAGAGAAGTGAAGTAAGTCAGTGTATGTACTGTGAGGTTGGATCAGGAGGAAATGGAAAATGTGAGAGCGTTTAAATACTTGGGCAGTGTGATGAGTAAGGATGGAAGTTTAGAGGATGAAGTGCTTGAAAGGGCACAACAAGGAAGAAAGGTTGCTGGTTCCTTGAAAGCAGTGATTAGAAACAGGGAAGTGAGCACGGAAGTGAAAAAGCTGCTACATGACAGTATTGTGGTACCAACTCTAACATATGGAAGTGAAGCTTGGACATTGTTGGAGGAACAGAAGTCGAGAGTGGGAGCAGTGGAAATGAGTTATTTGAGAGTAGCATGTGGAGTTACATGGAGAGACAGACTGACAAATGAGGAAGTGAAGGAGCGGTGTGGTGTGATAGGAAAAGTTAGGAGAAACACATTAAGGTGCTTTGGCCATGTGGAGAGGATGGAGAGTGGGAGACTGCTACGAGGAGAGTGTGTGTGAGGTGGAGGGGGGGAGAGGGAAGGGGAGGCCAAGGATGAGATGGAGGGATGGAGTGGAGAGATATATGAGAGAGAGGGTTGTGAGCAGGAAGCAGGGCAATGAAATGGCGGGGAACAGAGCGACATGGAGGTGATTTGTTTGTGGCCACCCCTTAAAGGATTAAGGCGTCTGGCAATAGATAGATAAATAGATAGATAGTAAAAGATGGACAGATGAGGCTATGTTCATTTACATTTAGATGATATAATACGTGAGCTGGACTACGGATATTTGGCGTAAAATAATCCTGCAATACACTATTTTTTGTTCCAAGACTCGATACACTAAAGGAAGAATAAAAACAACAACGATCATTCTCTTGGGAGGCGTTTACTGTTATTTCTAAGGTAAGTTTGCTGTTGTTGTTCTCGTCACTTTGTTTATTCATCCCGGAAAACAAAATGTCAAGCCAAGCAAAATGCGGCAGAGCAGAGCCTGTTGTGCGTCGTCGCTGTGTGCCTGGCGCTGATGTATAAAAGTGAGATGATCGAGAAGACACTCAGTAGGGAAGGTATCCGAGTGATGGAAGTACCTGCTGTTTGGAAACCTTACGAGGACAAGGTAGGGCCTGCCATGCCCTTAAAGAGGTGTGTTAATACTTCGTGTTGTGATTTGTTGCAGTTCCAACATTCTCTCTCTCTCTCTCTCTCTCTCTCTCTCTCTCTCTCTCTCTCTCTCTCTCACACACACACACACACACACACACACACACACACACACACACAAATAACAGTTGGCTGCATTATGAATGTAACAATACGTCGCCAAAACACCATAACTCAGTTTAAATGTGATGTTATCTGAACCCAGTGAAATTTCTTATATGTTTTTTATGTTGTGTAACTGCCTGTATATTCAGTGAAAGCGAACCGAGTTACTCTATAGGGAAGAGATTCCCAAAGATAAACACAATATTTCTGTCTGCAGTGAGGGTTCATGCCTTTTTTTTTTTTTTCATGTTTATTCCTTAATCGACCATCAACTTCAAACTTCTAGTAAGACACCGTTGATTGTTATACCGTGTACTCTGGTCACTTCATCTCTCTGGCAATAGATCATTGACCGCGACTCTCAACTCCCTCTACCCCCCAGATATCATTCCACTTCAATTTACTCCATACCCATCTCACTTACTCTTAGATAAGCAAGACTCTGTACTTCAAACCCCCTGCCTCTTTTACACCATCGTCCCACCTTGTCCGATAACCCTGTTCCGTCATCCATTTACCTCTAATTTTCTTCTCTGATAATCTCTCATCACTGTTCCCGCAAGGCCTGTCAGCCATACGCCTGTATTCCCGTCTTAGCGATGTAATTTTGGGTATGGCTAGTTAACATCACTTTGTATGTTATGGGGTTATTTCAGTGATTTCAGTGACTTACAAGATGATAATAAGGAGTATTATGGAAAACAAAATGCTTAAATGAGGTGTTAGGGAGCTTCCTTAACTGATTAGAATACGGGCTATAGTGTGACAGGGGAAGGGATGGCAGCATGAATATTGACTATTCCTGTTCTATACAGTTGTACTAATATGCATGAGGGAATAAAACTAACCATTACTACATACATTAATAATATGGGCAGGAAGAGGTGAGTGTATGGATTGATTAGCCTAATGCTACTAACCTGACTTTGATGGAGACTGCTTCTAACACAATGATTTATAGGAGTTTTGATTATCATTAATAACGTCGCTTGAAGGTACAGGAAATACATATACAGAAAACACCATGTTACTAAAAGATGGAATATGAAAGCAAGTACCAAACAAAGAAAGAAAAGATCAGAAGAACAGTGTTCTCCGTATTAGCGGAAACAACTGTGATGTATTATTCCAGAGAACCGAGTCCAAGACAGGACTGGAGTCGGTGAAAGGAACAGCCTTAGAGTACAACATGTTTTATACAGCAGATATTACCCATACACGACACCTGTACACTGCACAAGGAACAATTAGTATCCTGTATAGAGTCAGTCATTTTGCAGGGTCAAAAAGAATACAAAGCATCCACACTTCCAGTATCCACAACCTATCTGATCTCCTGTTTGCAGGAGCAATAATAATACCTTTCCTTCAGGCAGGGCAACTGATACTGCAGGTCATATATTATATTAGGGACCTGGATGTAAACTGATACTGTAGGTCATATATTGTATTAGGGACCTAGATGTAAACTGATACTGCAGGTCATATATTGTATTAGGGACCTGGATGTAAACTGATACTGCAGGTCATATATTGTATTAGGGACCTGGATGTAAACTGATACTGCAGGTCATATATTGTAATAGGGACCTGGATGTAAACTGATACTGCTGGTCATATATTGTATTAGGGACCTGGATGTAAACTGATACTGCTGGTCATATCCTGTGGGAAAACTGAGACGGGGAAAAAAGTTGTCAGCCTTAACCATCCTCGAGCTGTTAATAGGCATAGATCTAAAGTTCGTATTCTCGTCGGTAAAGGAAGTTTCCTAACACGTCTTCTTTATCGATTTATTATTGGATATTAGTGGTTAATATTTTTCTGCGTTATTTGTGCAGAATATAGCAATACTGGAAGAATTTACATAACAGAAGAGGACAGTAGGACGTAACAAAATAAATCGCCTAGTGAAAAATGTTAAGGAGCTGCCTCAGCCGACTAGGTGCGGGCCGAAGTCATTTAAGCATTTCGTTTAAACATAATATTTTGGGAGAGACCACTAGTAGAGATGATGTTAATGAAGACTATATTTCACTCTCCCAGGGTCACATTCTCGTCGGGTAAGGAAGCTCCCTAACACTTGCTCCTTAACGATTTATTTTTGGAAAAGGGAGGTTAATATAAGTTTGTATGTAGTTTGTGCTGTGTATGATAGTATTTTGATTGTTTTAAAGAAGAGAAGAAGACAGTAAGGAGTATCTTCATTAACAAAATAAATCGCCAAGGAAGAGCTGTTAGGGAGCTTCTTTAACCAATGAGAATACGGACACCAGTTCGAGATGTTTATTCTATCGCGAAATGAATCATCTGGAGGTACGACAATACAGATTAATCGTAGTTAATAAGTAAACATAGGAACTTTGGTTTTTCAGATAAGAACAGATGTCTTTCATTATAAGTATGATATGGAAATCTACAGAGGATTTTACTAAGGTTGGAATAATGAAAATCTGAACCTGAACTTGGGCAGTTAGATGTATCTTTCATGAACCCCTTGAATAAGAGAAATTCTTCCTGAGTATAATATTATTTTCTGGAGGTAACAATAAACTTATGACGTCATCGTAGTGACCAAGATAATAATCTAGACGGTTTTATGCAGCTTGTAGGAGACTAGATATGACCTTCATTAAACTCTTCATTAAATGTCCCTCGTACTTTCAGTAAAGTCGTTTACTGATTACCTGACAAATTTGAAAAAGGCATCATCGTTTTGAGGTTAACCCTGTCTGTCATGTTAGGTCTTCTTTATTACTAACACAGCCCGGTGCTTGGACAGGATGCTTGTGCTTTGGGGTGAGGGGAAATGGTGGGGGGATCCTCTCCTTTGTGCAGGCACCCAGACTACTTTGTAAGTTTTAGTGTTTGATGCTTTAAGTGTCCTAACTTTTTACTTCCTTTTCTTTATTGTACTGTCTGCTTTTATTCTTTTTATTGTTTTTTTCACAGGTGTCCGGTGCCACACGAAGCAGTTGCTCTGCCATTTTTTATATGGGTTACTCAATCAATCAGTCAATCATAACAGCACCAGGCGATTTTATTCACAATTGGGAGTGGTTTCCCAAACTACATGGATTGGATGTACCAGTAAAGAACATCACTACTTGATATTCTAAGCTGAAACAAAATGGTCTGGATAGAACACAAATACACTGACAGGGCGTCACCAGACAGGAGATAAATACAGTTTTTTATTGCAGGTCTGCCAGCATTTTGGATGCACAGTTTTTCATCATCATCATTTACACCTCTTTTCCTTCCCTACAGTGGGATGTGGTTAGGATCCAGAGACCCATATGTATACGGTATATATATATATATATATATATATATATATATATATATATATATATATATATATATATATATATATATATATATATATATATATATATATATATATATATATTGTGTGTGTGTGTGTGTGTGTGTGTGTGACTAAAACGGGAAAAATAATCAAATTCTCCTAAGTAGAATGAGCCTCATTCTCATTCACTTACCATTCCACCTCACAGATATTTACATCCACACTTACGTGCTCATCCATACGTCCCTCTTCAGTCAAGACATCCTCCCCTGATGGCTCAAGAATCTCGAATTTCGTCAATTCGTATGGGTTGTCTTCCTAGACTTGCTCCAAGTAACTACAGCAAGAAGTGTAAGTAGGTCATGATGTACACCGATCGGTTATAATGATCATCGTTTTAAGTAAATTTGCATTGTAGCCTTTTTTTTTTTTTTTTTTAACTTCGAAGTTCTTCATATTAATTTGGAATATGACTGTGACAGTTGTGCCGCCAGCTGTTATTTCAGTTATTCAATCAATCAGTCATTTATTTTTAACATAACTCTGTCAATTCCTTACTGCCCGAATGTGCTGGACTTAGTATTTTGGAGGATGGTTCTTAACCTACCGTCCTTCGTCGACCTGCTCATAGTCAATAAGCTCCTTTCTACAAACGTCAGTGATGTGCACGTTACATAGCAGCCCTTAAAGAAAGGAGTGTTCCTTCTTGAGTAGTATAGGGTTACGGTAACATTAATAGCAATACAACAGCGCCACGTTCACATGCGCCTCGAAATTCACAGTTTTTGACCTAAGTTGTCGCTATCCCAGTTTCACCTGATTGGGAATCGGGTGAACTGCAGGCAGAAACTGCGTTTCATCTGAAGTCCACAGTCCTCTTTTCGAGTGATAGGGAGGAAGCTGAGAGACATTTGTGTAACCAGGCATTGGAGTCACTCAGTCATATAGGTGCCATCGCCTGAAGACGTCCCTGTGCAAAACCTCGGTACAAATAGATAAAAAGGACACTTAATTCCATAGTAGAGTATGGTATTTTCTAAAACACTGGAATATAATTCTCCTGTTTTCTTCGAGGATCTGAGGCCAGACTTAGGATACAAGCTGAAGATTTGTTATTTATTATTAGACAAATCTGTTTTTCTATCTATCTATCTATATACCTAGGCTGCTTCCCCCAGGGAAAGGGAGTATTATTTCCTGTTTTTACAGGAAATAATACTGGCATAGGGAGGTTGTGCACTTATATTTCTTTGTCCTTCAGCAAAGAACAGGTAACATTGGTACTGATATCTCGTTAATAACGCAGCGATATCTCTTTATTCCAGTATATGATGGATAGTACATGAATAACCTTAAAATTAGATTAACGTAAGACAGGGGAGCTAGTCCAGTAGTGGCGTAACTCAGTCAGGGAAAACGCACTTAATACTAAACTGAGATAATCTGCATAAGCATATTGAAGTGATTATATGCATAAACCATATTGTATATATTGTATTACTTGCAACCCCGGGCTCATGTGAATGTAAACCTGGTGGACTGTATGCTAATGTTGTTGTAATGTAGTCAAGCATCTTCCAGTTGAAGGACTGAGAGGGAGTTGATGGACGTTTGTACCGTGTGTGTGTGTGTGTGTGTGTGTGTGTGTGTGTGTGTGTTCTTAATTGTTTATACCTAATTGCATCTTTACAGGAATGAATCAACCTTGTACTGTCCCGTGTATTAAGCCATTTGTATCATAATAATCATCATCCTCAACATTATCATCATCATCATTTATCATCAGCCATTACGAGTCCACTACAGAACAAAAGCCTTCCCTAACCTTCTCCACGAATTCCTTGACTGAGTCAATCTGTGCCACGTTTTCCCTGCAAATTTCTCTATCTCATCTCTCCACCACCTGTCTGGCCTTTTTCTGCTACGCTTACAATCGCTTGGTGTCTAGTCAGTCAGCCTTTTGCTTCATCGGTTATCCCTTATTCTTGCTATATGGCCTGCCCACTTCCATTTGTATTCTTTTATCACTTCTATAATATTCTTGACTTCAGTCTGCTCTCTCACCCAAGTTGATCTTTTCCTGTCTCTTTAAGATATTCCCAACATTGACCTTTCCATTGCACTCTGAGAACGGTTTTATTTATTTTCCATCGATTTTGTCAGTTTCGAGGTCTCACAACCATACATCGTAGCTGGAATTATACACTCGTTATGTACTTTTCGTTTCATGCAAACTGGCAAGCTATTTTTCACAATGCCTCCATGATTAATGAAAGCTTTCCATCCACTTGTAATGCATCTTTTTATTTCGCTATCATGATCTTTCGTTAATTTTACTATTTTGCCCCAAATAATTGTACTCCACGACTTCTTCAAGAATTTCTTCACTTTTTCTGAAGACGCTTTTTGGTGTATGTGGATTTGACATTATTTTTACTCCGGTTCATCTTTAACCCTACTTTGAGACTCTCTGTTCAGGTTATTTAACATTTCTTGCAATGCCCTGCGCTATTTCTGAGGTTAGGAAATATCATCTGCAAATATTAAATGATTTAGCTTTTCTCCATCTATGTTCACTCCTTTCAGTTAAGCTTTCTGAAAATACATTCTAGGCATGTTGTAAATAATTTTGGTGAAATTTTATCAACCTGATGCAGGCCCTTCTCTGTCTTAATTTTTTCCCAATCCTTATGTAATTTAACCCCTAGGATACGCAAATTGATCAACTGTACTGGGGTGAAAATATGTATGCGGAGCCGATTTTTCGACTCATACAGAAGTAAAACATGTTATGCCCAAGGTTTAGAGCTTGAATTTACACATCTTATGCTGCAAACCAGAGCATTTTAGACAAACTGGTTCATGAGCTATAGCCCGTGAAAGTTTAAAAAAGTTACCCTTCCAGGTGATGTGACTACTGTTTTCTATGTGCTCCCATCCCATTCCTCACTCATTCCTCCCCTCCCTTCAGCACTGATTGGTTGGAAGGAATATCACAATAGGAGGGGAGCATGTTTTCCCCAGTTTTTCCCTGAGCCCCTCAATCGATCACATTCGGTATCTTGCATGATCCTGAAAAAGGACCGATCAATCCTGTTAGCACTTTAAGGGTTAACTGTAGCAGTTCCCACTTTATGTTTTCGAGCAGTTCTACAAATTTCTCATTCACTCCTTGTTCTCGTAATGAATTTATAATTGCTATGTGCTCCACTGAATCGAAAGCTTTTACATAATCAACAAAACCTAAGCACAGTGGTTTATTATAATCTGTAGTTTTCTCAATTAGCTGATTCACTGACTGTAGATGATCAAAGTCGAATACCCGCTTCAGAATCTCGCCTTTTTGTGAGGTTGATTTTCTTCCAAATTTGTTGTTATTCTGTTCGTAAGGACTTTAGTGAAGAGTTTGCAAAATGATTGATAATAAGCTAATGGGTCGATAGTTACCAAGATCTTTTGAGTCATCTTTATTATTAAGTAAAATAACTATTGCATTAAACTGTGTTTTCAGAATTTTCTTCTTTTTTATACATTGCGTAAATAAGTGAGCAAGCCTGTTTTGTACTTCTACTACTGCATCCAACAGTAAATCTGCTACTAATCCATATTCTCCTGTAGCCTTCTCTCTTTTCATATTTTCAAGAGGAATATTTACTTCGCCCGGTGTTATCTCAGGTATTTCACTTGTGTCAACTGAAAATACAGCTATTGGTACTACTTTCTTTGATGTATACAGTTCTTTGTAACATTCTTCAGCTCTCTTCAGCATCTTATCCTTACATTTAATGACTTAACTGTTTTTATCTTTCAATGATGTAATTTGTTGCTTTCCTAGTGCCATTTTACTTCAGACCTGTTTCATACTTTATACTTTTTTGATGTTTTCTTTGATCTGATCCATGTTTCTCTTTCTTTGTTCTTCTTTTTGTCTCTTGTTGATAAGCTTATGTAATTCTGCTCGTTCTGTTTCATCTTTCTTTGTTTTTACTTTCATTTCCTTCCTTTTTATCATAAGCTTAAGTATCTTTTCTGAATACTTCTTGGCTTTGGTTGTATTAGGTTTTCGTACTAACTCTGGTGATTCTCTTAGCAATTTTATTAGTGCTGATTCTCTTAGCAGGTTTATTAGTCTGTCATTGAGCTCATCAGTGTCACATTCAGCATTACTTAGAGCCTGAAATCAATTCCTTATTTCCAACTTAAAGGCTGCTTTGTTTTTGTTTGCTTTTATTGGTCATATCATTTTATCTTTAATCATCTTCTTTCTTTCACTTCTGAAATTGAATCTGGCTGTGCAAGCCACCATTCTATGGTCACTTCCTATATTCACTTTGTTGATAACTGTGACATTTGTGATCGTGTTATTCTTATCTGCTATAATGAAGTCGATTTCATTCTTTGTTTCTCCACTTGGGCTTCTCCAGGATCCACCCTCTCCCTGTTCTTCTGTGAAAGAATGTGTTCATTATTTTCATGTTATACATCTTAGCAAATTTTACCACCATTTCATCTTTTTCATTCCTTTCTTCCACTCCAAATTTTCCCATATATTCTTCATTTTTGTATTTCCCAACTACTGCATTGAAGTCTCTCATGAGTACAGTATGTGGTTTTACTTCTTCCATAATCTGGGAAATTTTGTCATAGAATGTTTCTATTTCTTCATCTGAGCTTTGAGAAGTTGGTGCTTACACTTGTATTTCTTTCAGGGTATATTTCTGGCATAGTCTACTGTAATTACAACCAATGCTGCTCTGTCAGATAAGCTGTTGAATTGAATAATGTTGTCTGCAAGATTTCTGTTAATAAGAAATCCTACACCATTAACTCTTTCATTTTGCCTTCCTTTGTAGTAAAATAGGTGGTTGCTCTCTTCGGACTGAATTACCTTTTCTTCTTTTATGTGGGTCTCATTCAAACCTACAATATCCCAACAAATGGTTTCCAGTTCAGTCATTAAGTTATCAAGTTTGTAATCTTCTACAAGGCTTCTTACATTGTATGCATAGATCTTCATGAATTATAGTTTGTTTAATTTCCCAGTCCCTAACTTGCCAACACAGTGCCTACTCACCTTCTGCGGCACACTGCCCATAAGGACAAGAGGCAGCGCGGTTGGACCTTCAGTAGACGATGATCCAACAGGAACGACCGTCAAACCATTTGCAATGGAACTCACGTTATTCTCACCCTCCTGCTCCATAGTTCCTGGTGATCTGTCATTTTTGTGCCACCTTATTCATTATATTAGATGGAGCCCTATATATCTACAGGGGTTCCATTATCCGCGCCATCTAAGATGGTACCTCGTATATCTACTGTACAAGGCCTTCCCCTATCCATTACCCGGGGATGCGCCAGGTAGCAGTGGGATCCTGCCCCTGGATTTTTTTTTTTTTTTTATACGTACATATCCTTAAATTTATAAATAGTTTTAGTACAGACTATTTCATTTGGTAGTGCATTCCACTGATCAATTGCCATAGCTGGGAAACTGAATTTCCTTACATCTTTAGCACCTCCCATTTTATGCAGTTTATTGCAGTGTCCTCTTGTTGATGCTTCCCCATAGGTATTATACTTATTTGTCTATTTTCTCTTTCCTTGTGATGCATTTACATAGCATAATTATGTCTCCTCAATTCCTTCTCTTTTGTAATGTTGGTAGGTTTAATTTTCCGTGTCTTTCTTCATAGTTTTGATCCCATAAGCTTGGTGTCCATCTTGTAGCGGTCACCCTTTGTACCTTTTCAATCTTTAATATGTGTATTTTGAAATGTGGATTCCAGACTATAAATGCATCCTCTAGAGTTGGTCTAATGAACGATGTGAATATCTTTCTCAACATCTCCTCATTTACATATAGGTATATGAATGTCATCATCATAATATACATGTTCCGTACTTTCTCATTGATATGGTCAGCCGAGATAGTTTGTTATTGATTATCATTCGTAGGTCCTTCTTCTTTTCTGATGTGTGTAGGGTTGAACTTCTGAGTTTATAATCCCAGTCTGATCATTTTCCACCTTTACCAAACTTGATTAAATGGCATTTGTCCACACTGAATTCCACTTGCCATGTATTGCTCCATTCATGAAACTTATTCATTTCTTCCTGTAGCTCTCTGCAAGAGTCTGTGTTCGTAATTCTCCTTTTTATTTTTGCATCATCACCAAACATATTTAGATAACGTCCATTTTCATTGTTGCTGTCGATATCATTTATGTATACAACAGAGTCTTACCATCGTTTCTTATTATCAAGCAGTGGGGCTCTGAAGAATTGTCTGTAAAACAGAAAAATATATCAGAGAAACAATCTAGCAGAGCCTTATGCATTTCAGATAAATGGTTAAATTGTATAACGGGTTGGGAATTTCACCTACCCTCAAGCGTGCTCACAGATAAACATAACATTGATGGAGAAGTCCTTGCACGAAACAAGCACCTTTCAATTTTATTTTTTTATGTCTCAGACTCAGTGTCTCTGGAAACACCAACTTCAGAATTGCGACTAAGATATCAATATATACAGCACTTTGCCTCTCCACCCTCTTATATGGAGATAAATCCTGAACTACTTACCAGCATATATCAAACAGCTTGAGTCGTTTCGCAACCGATATTTACATCGCATCCTAGCACACACAAGAGAAGATAAAGTCCCTGTCTCACAAATTCTCCAGTGAGCAAAGTCAACCAGCATAGATGGGTCAGACACGTGTTTTGCATGCCAGCCCACCACCTTCCCAACCAGTTTCTATATGCCCAACTCCCTGCAGCACGTCGCAGTCCAGGGGAAGGAAGAGATATAAAGATCATATAAGGACATCTCTGAACAAAGGCTTCATTATACCAAAAGCTCTTGAAACCAATGCCTTATACAAAGAACAATGGTGAGCCCTCTGCAGTGAAGGAAACATTCATCTTGATGAGGCTTGTAACCTGGCCAGAGAAGAGCATAGACAATCGAGACACAACCAAAACAGAGCTCTCTCAGCAAACCCGGATTTGACATGCCGACTGTGTGGCGAAGTTTGGGGATCCTAAATTGGTCCATGCAGTCACACACGATGGCACCAAAGAGGTACACCACCCTTGTTTGTAAAGGAGTCATATTGTCTTTGGTAGCATAAGGATAGCTTTCAAGTACATAAGCAAATTAGAGTGTGTGTGTGTGTGTGTGTGTGTGTGTGTGTGTGTGAGAGAGAGAGAGAGAGAGAGAGAGAGAGAGAGAGAGAGAGAGAACATATGGCACTGCAACAAAAAGGTCATATGGCACCATATAAACAATAAATATGGGCAGTAGAAACATAAAAACATTAAAACGCAAAAACTCCATATTAAAAACTAGACATTAACGTAAAACAATGCAATCATAAAAGGTGAAGGAGGCCAGCCTCCTTCAGAAATAAAAGGACATCATCTGCAGGGGTACCAGGCTCTCTCCAAAGCATCAAAGAGACATATTAAACACCACCCTCCCCTCAATGCCTCAATAGTAGCCTCCGAGCTAAGTCGCCCAAACTGGGACACTCAACCAGCAAGAGCCTGACAGTAAAGGGAACCAGTTATCACAGAATGGCTGCACGCCTCCACACATGAGGAACTCATGTGTGAGCCTAGTATGTCCAATGCGAAGGCAAGCCACAACAGTCTTAAACTTACGAGGCATTGTAGGACAAACTCTCTGGGAGACGAACTTGGTGACTTCTTTAGCTTGTTGCAGGGACTCTATCCTACCGCAACTGCCAACAAGCATGAACAGCAGACAAAAATGGAGCATGTAAATCAGTAGCAGATAGAAGACAAGGCTCCCGCACAGGTCGCAAAGCTGCAGCCTTAGCTAGTGGATCTACCCTTTTATTACCCATGACACAGACATGTGCAGGAATCCAGCAGAAATTCACTCTCCTTCCCCGATGACGAATGAGTAACAGCTATTCCAAAATAGCTAAAACTATAGGATGGGAGGAGTTAAAAGAGTCCAGGGACAAAAGCGCCCTTTAAGAGTCGCTAAAAATAGTAAAATAATTGCCATAGTGAACAAACACCAACTTCAGGGCTAAAGCGATAGCTGACAACTCTGCAGTAAAAACTGAGGCAGCCAAAGGAAGACTACCTCCATGGCTAAAATTGGGAAATACCACTCTAAAACCAACATCAAAGGCAGATTTAGAGCCATCAGTATACACAGACACAAAACCACCATGACTAGAAGAATGTTCTAAAAATAACTGTAAAAGAGCCTGAGGAGTGACAGTATCTCTTGAGTCTGCAAAAAATCTGCAGAAAGTTACCTTGGGCAAGATCCATGGCACAAACCTTGGGATCCAAACAGGACTGACAGGTACTGCTGACAAACCAAACTCCCCCATGTTATCCCATCCCCTATAGCCAAATGAACGAGGCATGCAAGGCTGTCTGCTATAACACAAAAAACAAGACCGTTGCATCACACACTCACGGACAAGTCAGTCTGGAAGGTGACGAATCCAGAGCCAGCACCATGCTGCAACAGACGACGTAGTATATCTAAGAGAGGCACACCAGCTTCCACCAACAAGCGGGAATCAGAGATGACCAAAAAGCCCCAGTTACAAGATGAACACCAGCATGATAGATAGCAGCTAGAGTTTTTAGTCTAGACTCTGTGGTAGAGGAGTAGACCTCACAGCCATATGACAGCTTGGAGGTTATAAAAACCTGAAACAAATGCAAGAGTGTCCTCGAATCAGCACCCCAAGAGGTATGGGACAGAACCCTCGGTAGACAGAGAGCCTTCATAAATGATGCTTTAAGATTTGCCAAGTGTGAAACCCAAGTCAAACGGCAGTCAAACGTCAGGCCCAAGAATTTCGTCTCTGCCACACAACGGAGTCTCCTGCCACAAAGCTGCAGATCAGAGTCCGGGTGTATCCCTCTCATCTTCCAAAAATGCATAGCCACACTCTTAGAAGGAAAAACCGAAAACCCTTGGAAGTGGCCTAGGCAGAAATCTTGTCCAAGGCAAGTTGCATGCCCTACTCAATAACAGACATCCAGGAGCCAGAAAACCATATAACTAAGTCATCCACAAAAGGGATGAGGAAACCCCATCAGGCACAGTGTCGAGAATACCATTGATTGCCACCTCAAACAGGGAAACACTTATGACGCTCTCCTGTGGGACACCTTCCTCCTGGCACAGTGGCACAGGGATGGTAGAATCCACACGGACCTGAAACACACGATCAGTTAAGAAGTCTCTAAGCAACACAGGCAGGTGACCACGTAATCCAAAGGCATGAAGTTGTTAGAGGATGCCATGGCACCAAGCTGTGTCATGAGCCTTCTCAAGGTCAATGAACACAGCCACAAGATGTTGCTTAGAGGCAAAATCTTTGCAGATCGACACCTTGAACCTGATAAGGTTGTCTGAAGTACACCATAATTTACAGAAGCCACTCTGTGAAAAAGAGAGAAAGCAATCTTTCTCCAGGAACCACACAAGCCTGACACTGACCATTTTTTCGAATAGCTTGCACACGCACGATGTTAAACAAATAGGGTGATAGTTTGAGAAATGTAAATGGTACTTACCAGGCTTCGGAATCGGGGGACAATACCCAACTTCCAACTCTTAGGAATATAACCCTCACTCCAAACCCTGTCAAAAAAGTCCAATAAAAACTGTAAAGAGTCAGTCAGAAGATGATGGAGCAGAGCATGTGGAATGTCATCAGACCCAGGAGCAATGTCAACACACACCGAGAGGGCAACACACAGGTCACAGAGGCTGAAATATAAATTATAAGGCTCTCTGCCACGAGAACGAAAGTCAAGACCCAGCGTCTCCTGATTCCTACAAAGGCTAGCACACAATTTAGAAGAATCTTTTTTTGAGACAGCACAAAACTGATCTGCAAGAGCAGAGGCTACTGCATCTGGTGCGGACACAAGATTTCCATGAAGTCACAACGCCAGTGGGGAGGGGGCAAAAACCTACCAGAAATTTTGTGCATCTTTTTTCATACCACTAGCATTGGAGTAGAGGACGTAACTGTAGAAACATACAACCTCCACTAGTTACGGCAGGCATTCTTCACGACCCATCTATAGTGAGCATGTGCTTTGCGAAACTGGATTGTAAGAAAAACAACATCACGATTTGCAAAATACCAATGGACAGCTGCTTTGTAAGCTCTGTTTGCTATAGAGCAGTCATCATTCCACCATGGCACAGGTCTTCGGGAAAAAACACCAGAAGTCCGTGGGATGGAATGAACCCCTGGGGGTAGGGTTTTTTTTCAAGAATACTCCCCCAGTATCCCTGCTTGTCGTAAAAGGCAATTAAAAGGGTTGGCGGAGGGTTAGTGCCCCTCCCCAGAAAACAACTAACTAAAAAAACAAACAATAAGCCTCAGACAAGGACTGACCAAACGATGACGACCAAGGACCGGACAAAGGACATGGTTATTGGAACGTGGAATGTAAGGGGAGCGAATGATGAGGTGAAAGAGAGATTGTCCAGGTGCTTGAGGGTGCGAAAGTGGATGTATGTGGAATAACTGAAACAAAATGGAGAGGAGAAAGTGTGAGAGAATGGGAGTGTGGATGGGGTATATGTGCAGGAGTAGGTGAGAATGAGAGGGCAAAGGAAGGAGTATGTATAGTTGTGAGTAAAAGATGGAAGAAGAGCATAAGACAGTATGGTTCAGTTGGGTCAAGGATTGTATGGGTAAAGTTGAAAGTTGGAATACAAATGTGGGCGATTGTGTGTGTGTGTATGCGCCAACGCAAGATCGTGCTAGAAGAGTGAGAGAAGAGTTCTGGACAAATGTAGAAGTGTGCATGGAAAAGTTTGGAAGGAATGAGAGAGTGTTTTTGATCGGTGATATGAATGGTAAAGTTGGGAATGTGAAGGTGGATGGAATAGTTGGTGAGAGGGGTGTGCCTGCTGAGATAGATGAGAATGGTAGTGCGTTAGTGGACATTTGTGCTGGGAGGGGGTTGGTGATGGCCAATACCCTCTTCAGGCATAAAATGATCCACAGGTATACATGGCGAGTGATGAGAAGGGTGGGTGGTGAACTGAATGAAAGGAAGGCAATGATTGATTATGTGTGTGTGGATGAAAGGATGCGATGATGTGTAATGGATGCAAGAGCTTATAGAGGTTGGAGGAGTGGACTTTCTGACCACTACTTGGTGGTGGCCAGAATTAGAATTCAAGTAAGATGGAGGAATAGAAGAAGGGAAAGACGAGAGGAAAGAGTAGTTGCAAGGAGAGTGGAAAGGTTACAAGAGGATGAGAAAAAGGCAGAGTATAAGAGAGAAGTGGAGGAAAGATTGGGCAAATATGAATTGGAGCAGATGGGAGACGTGGAAGGTGTGTGTAGGATATTTACAGAAGAAATATGTGCAGCATGTGATGTGGTGTGTGGAAGGAAGAGAAGACGGAGGGGGGTGCAAGGAACAGCGTGGTGGACTGAAGAGGTGAAACAGGCTGTGGGACAAAAGAAGAAAGCATACAATGAATGGATGAGAAATAGGGGCGTGGAAGAAGTTGAGAGGCGGAAGAGAGAATTATATGTAGAAAGAAAGAGGTGAAGAGATTAGTAAGAGAGAGTAAGAAGAGAGTGGATGAGGAATTTGGAAGGAATTTGAGTGTAAAGTGGAGGGACTGTAAGAAAATGTTCTGGGAGGTGAAAAGAGTAAGACAGGGTGGAAGTAAAGTTAGCAGGGGAGTGAAAGATAAAAATGGTAGATTACTAGTGGAGAAGGGAGAAAAAGTGAGCAGATGGAGAGAACACTTTAAGGAATTGTTGAACATAGAGGATGGAAGTAATGCGAGTATAAGTGGCTGAGGAATGGCTGGGAGAAGGAGGGAGGTGAGAAGACAGGACGAAATCAATAGGATAGAAGTTGTGGAAGCAATGAAGAAAGTTAAATTGGGGAAAGACCCAGGAATTGATGGAGTGTGTGGTGAAATGCTGAAGCATGGGGGAGAGATAGTAATAGAATGGATGTGGAAGATGTGCAGATTGGCCTGGGAGGAAGGTAGAGTCCCGGAGGATTGGAAGTCAGGTATTATTATTCCCTTGTACAAAGGAAAAGGGGAAAAAGAAGTGTGTGGTAATCATAGGGGCATTTGTCTTCTTAGTATAATAGGAAAAGTGTATGGCAGGATACTTACTGACAGAGTTAGAGAAAGAATAGAGAAATTAGTTGGGAAAGAACAGGGAGGCTTTAGGAAGGGAAGAGGTTGTGCAGATCAGATATTCATTCTTAGATCTTTAGTGGGAAAGTTTCTAGAGAAGGGAAAGAAGGTGTATGCGGCTTTCGTGGATTTGGAGAGAGCATATGCCAGGGTGGATAGACAATGATTGTGGAAAGTGTTAAGAATATATGGAGTAGATGGGAAGTTGTTGAATGCTGTGAAGAGTATGTACGATGGTGCGAAGGCTGCAGTGCGTGTGGATGGTGAACTAAGTGAATTTTTCTTTTTGAAAGTTGGGTTGAATCAGGGATGTGTCATATCTCCATGGTTGTTCAATCTGTACATGGATGGGGTAATAAAAGAGGTACAAGGTAGGGTAGTGGATGTTGGAGTGGCCCTGGTGAGAGAGGATAGTGTTTGGAAACTCCCTGTACTGTTGTTTGCAGATGATACTGTGTTGTTGAGTGAAAACGAAGGGGAGCTGCAAGGCTTGGTGGATGAGTTTGGGAGAGTGTGTAAGAAACGGAATCTAAAGGTGAATGTAGGGAAGAGTAAAGTGATGGTCTTTGAGAGAGGTGAAGTCAATGAATGGACAGCAAGGTTGGATGGTGAGGAATTGGAAAATGTGAGTACGTTTAAGTACTTGAGTAGTGTGATGAGTAAGGATGGAGGTTTGGAGGGTGAAGTGCTTGAAAGGGTACAGCAGGGAAGAAAGGTTGCTGGTTCTTTGAAAGCAGTGATAAGAAACAGGGAAGTGAGCATGGAAGTGAAAAAGTTACTACATGACAGTATTGTGATACCAACTCTAACGTATGGAAGTGAAGCTTGGACGTTGTTGGAAGGACACAAGTCAAGAGTGAGAGCAGTGGAAATGAGTTATTTAAGAGGAGCCTGTGGAGTCACATGGAGAGACAGGGTGATGAATGAGGATGTAAAGGAGCATTGTGGTGTGGATGTGGATGTGATAGGAAGCGTTATGAGGAACACACTGAGATGGTTTGGCCATGTGGAGAGGATGGAGGGTGAAAGACTGACGAAGAGAGTGTATGTGAGGTGGAGGGGGGAAGAGGGAGAAGGCGGCCGAGGATGAGATGGAGGGATGGGGTGGAGAGGTATATGAGAGAGGGGGGTGTAAGCTGGGAGCAGGGGAGTGTAATGGCGGGGGACAGGGCGACTTGGAGGCGATTTGTTTGTGGCCACCCCAAACGGGACTGAGGCGTCTGGCAATAGATAGATAGATAGATCATCGATAGTTGGAAAATCAGTAACTCTGTGGGCAAATACACATAGTTCCTCAAAGAGAGACCAATCACCCCTATCCAGACACCAGCATAGCATACAGGCTGCAGGGATAGAGCAAGTAGACTGGACCAACACAGGATAATGGTCACTACCAAGCAGATCATCCAAAGCCTCCCAAAAAAATCAAGGTCACATTCAGAGGAGGAGATGGTGAGGTCAGTGACAGAATACATGCCAGTCTGAACATGAAAATGGGTCGGCCTCCCATCATTTAGGAAAACCAGATCTAAATCCCAAACCAAAGAGATAAGAAGATCACCCCGAGGATTTGAAAGTGAGTCATCCCACAAAGGATGGCTGCCATTAAGGTCACCAAGGAGTAGAAAAGGAGGTGAAAGTTGACTGATAAGGGTCTCCAGATCAGCACATATAACAGGAATGGAAGGTGGAAGATACATACAACAGATGCTATAGCACCTCCCGTGTATCTGTATCACGAGATGCTATAGCACCTCCCAACGTGTATATGTACCACTAGATGCTATAGCACCTCCCAACGTGTATCTGTACCACTAGATGCTATAGCACCTCCCAACGTGTATTTGTACCACTTGATGCTATAGCACCTCCCAACGTGTATCTGTACCACTAGATGCTATAGCACCTCCCAACGAGTATCTGTACCACTAGAACTTGGTGGGGAGACTGTATCGCAAAGGAAATAAAGAGGACATTAGATCAGCACAAAATGGCACATCCACCACTGTGACCACCAGAAGGAGATGCATGGACGACATCATACTCCCTGATAGAAGGAAATGGTCTATCCCCCACCATTGTCTCCTGGAGACAGTCACAGAGTGGGCTCAGAGCAGAGTAATAATTGCAATTCCTCCCAATTTGCCATGACACCTCTACAGTTCCACTGAAGACAAATTGGTACTGATTGGGCTGTATTGATTAGTATTAAATAATATGAAGTGAGAAACATCAAGCCTACTGTATGTAGCAACCTTGTCAGGAAGGGTGGGAAAGCCCTTCTTCCTAGACATGGAGTTCTGCCTTACCAACTGGGAGGACAATGAAGATTTGGAGTTTCCATGGGTGAAAGGACCTTTACCCTGA
The DNA here is from genome assembly GCF_032717465.1 of Coenobita brevimanus. Taxonomy (NCBI): domain Eukaryota; kingdom Metazoa; phylum Arthropoda; class Malacostraca; order Decapoda; family Coenobitidae; genus Coenobita; species Coenobita brevimanus. The sequence continues at coordinate 65,518,242 of NC_136993.1, read as the reverse complement.
GACACGTCCTGACCATTGCCAGAATGAGTCTGTGGCATGGGGACCTTCCTGGAAGGCTCACTCACCTATCAGCATCCCCTCGTGGGAGTCCAGCTGGCATCTCAGGGCCAACTGGACCCTCCCTAACTGAATTAACCAAAGTTTGGCTGCCAGGTAATGGATCAGAGGGAGCAAATGACCGAGCCCTTTGAGTATTTAAAGACCCAGACCCAGCCACACCTGAGCAAGAGGCAGGGACTGGAATCCAAGAAAGACCATCACGAACACTCATCGACTTAGATGCCACCACTGGCCGGGATGCCGAGCGAAGAGCCCCCTCAGAAACTTCATGTGGCACAGAAGTTTGAACCTTAGAAGGAGGGGAATCACCTAAAGACTCCTCACTCCTCACCCATTTGAGGTTGGCAGATGCAACTTCTGTCTCTATGCCAGAACTTGAGGACACACTAGAAACTGTAGAGACACACTGTAGAGAAGACTGAACACCAGTAGCAGAGCGAGCAGATGGTGCAGGAGCAGCAGTTGGTATAGGAGTACCAGACACTACGGGAGTAACGCCAGTACAGGAGTAGCAGCTGGTGCAGGAGTAGCAGCCGATACAGGAGCAGAAGCCAGATGATGTAGAAGGGAAAAGACACCACCCTACATGGGCGGGACCCCCTCGGAGGAGGCACTGCCTCCTCCATGTGTTGACGCCACGGTAGCATCCCCCAACTGGGACATCTGTGATGACTGATGACCCCAAGAAGCAGATGGGGCAACATGAAGTGTTGTCCCACTGTTCTGTGGAACCCCCTTACGACATGAGAGAGCTGATGCAAAGGTGACCCCAGGGCAGATAAACATCCCTCTGACCCTTTCCTTTGCTTCTGCAAGAGAAACTTTCTCACGCGTCAGAACTGACATTACTTCATTCTCAAACTTATACTGGTCACACCGTGTTGATGAAGTTGGGTGAGCACCATGGCAGTTGATACACGTGGGGGGATTCAGGCAGCCCCTGAATTGGTAGAGAGGCAGCCTGCAGTCCTAATGGACCCAGGTTCGAATCCCGGCTGGGACAGGGAACAGTTTAAGGATCTGAATTTCATAAAAACCGAACTTTCCTGATCTACCAGATGACCTGCTGACATGTCGTAAAAGAACTCCCACTAATACCAATACAACAGTCTTGTTTTAGACAGCCCTAGCATGTATTCAATATGGAAGGTGGGTGTTAGCACCGAAGTGGTGACATGTGGAGGTATAGGAGGACTACTGCCCCTTGGGATAGGCCACTGCCCCAGAGAAATACGCCCTGAAACCTTTCCCCAGAGTCAGACACATAAAAAAATAAAATAAAAGGATTACCACCGCATTTAACACACACATGTGGGAAACCTTGCATGTTCCTACAACAAGATCTCCTGGCATATCCAAATCTCTGGCAGTGGAAGCACCACCCAGGTCTTGGCACATATGCCTCAATTTGAAGGCAGTAGTAAACTGCCTCTAAGACATCAGGCAATGTCACCCAATCAAAAGTGACAATCAGTGATGGTGTGCCAGTCAATATCCCATTTACCATTTTCTTTGTCCTCTCCATCTTCACCACTCCCTGATCTTTCAGCCCATCCAGGAGATCCTCCTCTGAGTACCTAAGGAACTCCTTAGAGAAGGCAACACCCCGAGTCTGGTTCAGGGTGAAATGACTGGTGCCAGTGTCATCACAGGAAGCTAAACATTTGATGGCATGTATGGAAGTGCTTTGGTCAGCACCCCTGGCCTCTATAAGGAGTGACTCATCTGCCTGTGGAACAACCATCGGGGATGACCCACAAGCCTTGACCAGGTCACGGTGAACCTTAAATGCATTCTGGTCCCTGAAGGAGGAACCATCAGCCAACTTCAAAACTGGAAATTTCATGTCTTGGTCAGGCACAAAGAAGCCAAGTGTTGTCTTACTGAAGGGTGAGAGTGCTTTCTTGGAGGGTTGTGTGCCGGTCCCTCGAAAGTGCTCCTTACCCTTGTTGCCCTTATGTGGTACAGGGCTGGCAGGAGCAAAGACATGGACGGTTGCTGGGGAGTCGTGGGTCTGGCTACCTGCCACAAGAGCAGTAAAATTGGGAGATCAGCCCTAATTAGACCAAAAATAACTTCATTCCCACATCCCTGCACCCACCATGGAGCCCAACAAGGGGAGGTCGTATGCCAGGGACAACACCTCTGGCGACCCCAGAGGTAGGGGGAAAATATATGCGGTTAACCACTGTGGGATCTGGGCAAGGGTGACTCCAGGATGATAGAAGCCTCCAGGCCCCACAGTGCCCACTTGACCCTAGCCAACACATGACCAGCCGATTGGCCCGGTCGGGCCCAACCAGGCTGCCCATCTAGTCAGAATAAGAGACCAAAGAGATGAATTGTTAGCTGCATGGCGCATCGTGCAGCATTGCTCAACCCCCAGGACTCCCATCTCCCAGCATTACAGGACGCCATGCACGGCAAACACGTGGGGAGGCAACAGTCCCACCCTAGATGGCAAATAGGCAGGGACTAACATCACCTTCAGGCCTTCTCTACCAGTGATGTAGGGGTGTTTGGTCCAAAAGGCCAACAGAAACCGAACCCTACAAAGGTAGGCATGACTCCAGAGTAGATGGCACTGCCAGCCTTGCATCAAGCTTCCCCATTGCATCAAGGTGACCCCCCCCCTCGGCGGGAGAGAGAGAGAGAGAGAGAGAGAGCAAATAATACTGCTGTTACTACAACTTCACAAGATTTACCATGAAAAATAGTGATGGTTTATTTTGACCTGATTTCCATATCATACCTTAGCACATAAATAACGTTGCATGAGCATTTTACCTGATACTGTAAAGTAAATTCTTAAGCACCTAATCCTTTACCCAACTGTGATGGCAGGTCGTTTGCATATAGTGAGGATGTGGCTGGAAGGCATATCGGTGAGAAACATTGCCCTGGAGACTGGTGCAAGTGTGTCCACAGTTTACAGATGGATTCACCGCTGGCAGCAGGAGAGCAACGTGGATGCCAAAGTCTGTAAGAGAATACGTCATCTTGGAACAATATCCTGGAGAATAGCAACAGGAGAGACCATGCTATCCCAGCAACGCCAGTTCATTTCTTTGCCCACAGCTTATTATGTACAATGAAACATCGACTCGTGGAACATACAACCTCATTCTTTTTATGCTTAAGAAGTCAGTAAGTTAGGGATTGCATAATGATCATTGTGGAGCTCAGAATAATAAGAATCGTGCCTCGCTCAGTTGTCATCCGGTGTTGATTTGTGGTTACAGAAAAGCGTGACAAGACTAAACTGGCAGCGAAACTTGAAGTGCAAGACACAAAAAACTCACTAAGAATATCAAGAAACTGTCACCATTATGTTTTAAAATCAGGGGCAAAAGTTTGTTTTAATAACTACAAAACATGCTTGTGTATTCGATCCGGTGAGTGTAAATATCTTGGGATTACGTTCTTCAAATTAGTTTTGCTTTCATCTGGCGATTATTAGAATTATGATTTTTTTTTTTTCAAATACAAATTTTATTGAAGAGTTTAGTTGAGGATGTTTCTGACTCCTTCCCAGCAGGAGGAATTCTTATCAGTGGGTAAAAAAAATATATATTTCTTCTGTATTTCACATTGTAATTATTTATCAGTTTTGTGTAGTGTTCGTTAGTGCCGGATTACTTTCCTTGTCTGGCAGCAGGATACCATTGCACAACTATTAAACCAATCACTACCATGTATTAGTCTTTTCTTGCATCCCACAACCTATTTCATTGAACTGGAGAGACATTTCGTAGTGACGAGGTTAATGACAGTTATATCAAACCCGTCCACTCCGAAGGCAATGTGAATGAGTTCACTTCCAACATATAGTTTGCTCAACATCTTCAGAATGTGAACTCGTATACCAGTGGATGAAAGTAAATCTCAAGTAATTCATTAATAGCCTCTCCTAGTAACTATTTAAACTGTTCCTGATATTCGGTGTAATAAATTGTCTAATTGATTGAAAGTACACACCTGTCTCATTCAGTATCATAACATGCTTTCCTTATAACTTCCTTCATTGCTAGAGAGTGCTCAGGTAGTGAAGAATTTGGTATCAGTTTCCTCCGGTTCTCTAAGACGAAACCAGCCAAGCTGTTTATTGCCAGACACTCTGGGCTCTTGGCGTAAAAATGGCCAAAGGGGTTTTAAAAGGCTCATGATGAGTGATTTTACGAAATAATGTTCACATTCTTAAAGAATATCAAGGTATTAAAACGAATCTTTGTGAATATAACTAGAATCCATGTGAATAATCTAGGGGAATTCTAGGAAAGTACCTGTATGCAGATAGGAGGCTCTAGGAAGAATAATTTCAAACTTGTCTCTCATTGACACTGACTCTTTTAAACCGGCTGCTGGGAGGGTCCGGCACTGATCAGATCGGTAATGAGATATCATGGGTTGGCGTACTCATAAAATTCATCAGTATAGTAAATGGCTTGACAGACCAGGACGATTTCAAATTTCATTTATAATAAGAAATGATCAGGTTACCCCCCTCCCCCATAACAGACAAATTGGAAGAGGGTCAAAAATACGAACACAATGAATAATAATATTATTTTGGAATTAACTTAAATGCACTACAGTCTCCAAAAGTCCATTCAGCAACTTGTAACCTTATATTAATTTTGTCTTAATAAGGCTGCATCGTCACTATAATCTGTCTGGTTACTCACACGGTATAGTTTTATCCTGTTGTTAGTTTTAATTACTATAACTAGTATAGTGTCTGAGTTACAGATGGGCAGCAGGAGGAACGGAATTTTTTAAGCAATAGTGTCCGTATTCTTCAGTTTCAAAATAAATTAACATTCGTTGTCTTCGTGTTTTTCATCATTTCCCAATTTGCATTTCTATGGGGGGAAGGAGGTCCTAACCTTTGTTATTTACCTTGGTATGAAGAAGAGAAGAGAGTTATGAAGAGAATTAATATAAAACAAATTATCAGTAGAGCCTCACAGCAGTGAGTATGTGACGGTCATATAACAAAAGTTAGGATTCTCGTCGGTTAAGGAAGCTGCACACCACAACTTCCATACTATGGGTGATTACTATTATTTGCAGAGTTAGGCGAAATTGGTAGGATCTACTTATAACAGCAGAGGACAGTAAGGTGTAATAAACTAAATATATCGCATACGAGAAGGTGTTACAGAGGTTCCTACACCAACGAGAATATAGACCAAATTAACTAAGGGTGATGAAGTGGGCTGCGTGCAAAGACATGACCATTGGTGTTGATTATAGTCTCCTTCATAAGCCCTTCTCTGCCAGGACCTTAAGGTATACAGTTACATTCATTAATACACCTACACTCATATTCTGTTTCAGTGCACTATTTCATGAGTACACTTCAAGGATATGTGTGGTGCGTATAGAGAGAGCACAAGTTACAGCCATGTGTGTGTGTGTGTGTATGTGTTCTTACCTAATTGTATCTTTACAGGAATGAGTCAAGCTCGTACTGTCCCGTGTCTTAAACCATATTTATCGTACATCTCCTTAAATTTATTAATTGTTTTGGTACACACTATTTCATTCGATAGTGTATTCCACTAATCAGTTGCTCTATTTGGGAAACTAAATTTCCTTCCGTCTTTATTGCCTCTCTTTTTATGCAGTGTCCTCTTGCTGATGCATCCTCGTAGGTTATTATTATTTTTTTTTATGCGAGGAAGAAGGAACCAAAGGCCATGAGCCCGCAGTAACAGTTCCCTCCAAGAGAAAAACAAAATACAATATAGAGCCAAATTCAAGATCCGATCATTTTGAGATGCCTGGACACACTGCGTTTGAAAGACTGGAGATCATAGGCAGCAGGAAATACAGACAGAGGGAGACAGTTCCAGAGCTGACCTGTTGGATAAATGAAAGACTGGGAGTAACGGTTAACTCTTGCATTAGAGAGCTGGACAGAAAAAGGATGAGAGTTTGCTGCCAGACGGGTGCTACGCGCCCGTCGTAGAGGTGGAGGAATGCAAGCAGACAGTTCAGAGGAGCAGTGACCATTAAAGTAGCGATAGAAAAGAGATAAAGATGCAACAGTGCGGCGAAGAGACAGAGGTTGAAGGGAGTCAGTAAGAGGAGGAGAGTTAATGAGACGAAAAGCCTTTGACTCCACCCTATTGAGAAGAGCTGTATGTGGGGAGCCTCCCCACATATAAGAGTTGTACTCCACACAGGGGCGGATAAAACCCCTGTATAGAGTCAGCAATTGTGCAGGGGTAAAGAAAGAGTGGAGTCGGCTTAGCACACCCAATCTCTTGGAAGCAGATTTTACAAGAGATGTAATATGATCTTTCCAAGATAAGTCCCGAGTAAATGAAACCCCAAGCATGTTCAAGGATGATGCAGGATTAAGCTGAATATTATTAAACATTAATGGGTATACCTGTGGAAGATTTTGTTGGGTTGATAGGTGTAAGAACTGAGTCTTAGATGCATTAAAGACAACCATATTATTTTTACCCCAGTCAGAGATACGAGCCAAGTCAGACATTAGGCGTGCCATGGTCTCATCCCTTGTTTGTTGAAGTAACTGTTGAGATGGGCGTTGCGGGAACCAAATGGAAAGGTGAAGGGTGGAGTCATCAGCGTATGAGTGGATAGGGTTAGATGTACAGCTTACGAGTAGAAGATCATTGATGAATAAAAGGAAGAGAGCTGGTGATAGGACAGAGCCCTGAGGAACACCACTGTTGATAGATCTAGGAGAAGAACGATGGCCGTCTACAACAGCGGCTATAGAACGACCAGAAAGGAAGCTAGCGATGAAGGCACAGATAGAAGGATAGAAACCGTAGGAGGGCAGTTTGGAAATTAAAGATTTATGCCAGACTCGATCGAAAGCCTTTGAGATGTCAAGTGCAATGGCAAAGCTTTCGCCAAAGTCCCGAAAGGAGGATGACCAGGAGTCTGAAAGGTAGGTGAGAAGATCGCCAGTGGAGCGTCCCTGACGGAACCCGTACTGACGATCGGAAAGAAGGTTGTGATAGGAAAGATGCCTTAAAATTTTTCTATTAAGAATTGACTCGAAAAGTTTTGATATACAGGACGTTAAAGCAATTAGACGATAGTTGGAGGGTTGGGAGTGGTCACCCTTCTTTGGGACTGGCTGAATGAGAGCATTTATGTATATTTTCTCCTTCCTTGATATGCATTTATATGGCATAATCATGTCTCTTCTTTTCCTTCTCTCCTGTAGTATAGGCAGATTTAGTTTTTCCAGTCTTTCTTCATAGCTTAGATTCCTTAAGTTTGGTACCCATCTTGTAGAGGCCCTTTGAACTTTTTCAATCTTATCTACTTGTTTTTTGAGATGGGGACTCCAGACTACTGATCCATACTCCAGAGATGGTCTGATGGATGATGTTATTATCTTTCTTAGCATGTCTTCATTTATGTATGTGAATGCTATTCTCATATTTGCAAGCATTGTATACATGCTTCTAACCTTCTAACTGATGTGGTCAGCCGGAGATAGTCTGTTATTAATAATCACACCGAGGTCCTTCTCTCATGCTGATGTGCGTAGGGTTTTATTTCCTAACTTATTATCACAGTCAGGTCTTTTTCCACTTTTACCAAACTTGATTACATGACACTTGTCCACACTGAATTCCATTTGCCATGTATTGCTCCATTCATGAAGTTTATTTAATTCTTCTTGTAGCTCTTTACAAGAGTCTGCATCAGTAATTGTCCTTTGTATTTTTGCATCATCAGCAAACATATTTAGATAGCTTTCATTTCCAATGTTCCTATCTATGTCATTTATATACACTAAAAACATGATTGTTGCCAGCATTGATCCCTGTGGAACTCCGCTAGTCACTTCCCTCCATGATGAGTAATTTCCCCTCAGTACTGTTCTCATTTCTCTTTTTTTGAGAAAATCTTGCATCCAACAATACAATTTGCCTTGGATTCCCCCTTGATGGTATAGCTTCCATAAAAGTCTTTGGTGTGGTACTCTGTCAAAATGCTTTCTTGAAATCTAAATAAATACTGTCCACCCATCCTCCTCTTTTCTGTAATATTTCTGTTACTCTGTCATAGTAGCTCAACAGATTAGTAACACAGGTTTTTCCTTTTCTGAAACCAAACTGTTTTTCTGTTATCATATTGTGTTCTTCTAGATGATTTACCCAAGCTTTTCTTATCAGCTTTTCTATTACCTTGCTTACAACACTGGTTCGTGATACTGGTCGGTAGTTGAGTGGATTTTGTCTGTTCCCTTTCGTGAATAAGGGAACAATGTTTGCCTTCTTCCAAATATCAGGTAGTTTACCTTGTCTCAAGGATTTCTTGAAGATTAAAGATAATGGTTTACTTAACTCCTTTGCACATTCATGTAGCACCCAACATGAAATATCATCAGGACCATTTGCTTTTCCTCTGTCTAATTTACTTAATTCCTCCTGTATTTCTTTTCCTGATATTTGTATATCTGGTAATATGTGTTGGCATGCATTTTTCATATCATCCCTCTCAAAATTATTTTCTTCTGTAAAAACTGATTGAAAATTCTTATTTAATGGTTCACAAATATCCTTTTTTGTGTATAGGTGATCCCCTCATCCAAAATGGATTGTATTTTATCTTTTACTTTGGTTTTGCTTCTGATGTAGCTGTCAAATAGCTTCGGTTAATCACAACTTTTATTTACGATATCCTCTACAAACTGTTTTTGGGCTTCCCTCATTATCTTGTATAATCATTTCTTGCCTGTTTATAACTATTAAATGCCCTTTCACTCTTGCGGCTTCTGTATCTATTCCACAACAAATATCTTTTTTCTTGTGATTTTATACATTCTGTATTGAACCATTTCCGTATTTTATTTTATGCTTCTTTGTGCTGTGGAATGTACTGTACTTCTGGACTCCTTTTTCATAAAGTTCACAGAATTTTTTTTATATAGCATTTAAATCTTCTCCTCTAAGCTCCTTTTCCCAATCTGTTTCTAAGAAGTACTTCTTTAGGTCATGATAGTTTCCCTTTTTATAATTTAGGCTCTTTTTGTAACTTTCACTGCTGTTAACTATGTCATATACGATCCTGAAGTTGCAATTTAGTACTGCATGGTTGCTTTTGCCAAATAGAGGATGATACATTATAATGTCAATATCGTTTTCTTGCCTAGTAAATATAGGATCTAGCACTGAGGGTACATTGAGTCCTCTTTTTCTGGTGCTTTCCCTTACATGTTGCGTCAGGAAAAACTGCTGCACGAGATCCAGGAGCTTTTGGTCCCAACAGCTTTCTTGGCTTGAGTATTCCAATTTTTATTTGTATTAAAATCTCCGATTTCTCATCCATTCTGTGTAGTAATGCTCTTAAACTTTGAATTGTACTCTGCCAGATCCTCATATTCGCCTCTTTCCCATGTGTTTGATCTGGGTGGCATGTACAGATGGGCTACAATTACTTTCCCTTCAGATGTATTGATCTCTACTGCAATCAGTTCTACTTGTGAGTGTATATCTAGTTCTATGTCTTTGACTTTTAGATTTTTCTTTGTTAATATTAAAATTCCTCCACTTTTCATTAAGTTCCTATCTCTTCTCCATATATTGTATTCCTCTAAGTTTAGGATGTCATTTGATATCCTTGGTGTTAATTTTGTTTCAGTTAGGCATAATATGTGGTTCATTTTCCCTGATATAATCATTCATCTCTAATAATTTAGATACCATTCCATCCACATTTGAGTATGTCAACTTAATCATCTTATTTACATACCTGTCATGACTTGGGTCTACTACCTTCCTCCTTTTTATTCCCTCCTGTTTATGTACCACTTTCGAACCTGCAATCCGATTACTTTGTGAAAAAAAAAGTATTATTCTCCTCCTCTGATCTTCCCTCGTCCTTTGTTTTTGCTTCCTCCCTCATCTCTTTTAGTAATTCCAGTTCCTATTGAGTTAGGCATCTTTTTATCCATACATTTTTGAATTCCTCTTTTTCCATGAGTTTCTTTGCATTTTTTTGTATCTCCTCCACAGTGTTTACACTCTTGGAGGTTACCTTTAGCGGCCTTGACTTATTTCTCTCATATTTCCGTAATCATTTGTGTGCCTGTGTGTCTTTATTACAGATTTCCTCTGATAATTCTTTCAACATGCTCATTACATTTGCTATCTCCATTTTGTCGCTCGAGATCTTGTTTCTTATTTCTTCCTCTTCTATACCAGTGATTACTACAGATTTGTTGATATCAACTGAATCTTTGACCAATTTAGGATTGTTTTGGATTATTCTTTTCACTTCCTTTTAAATGCTTTTTTCTTCCACCCTTGTTTCTAAGTCTTTCTTTACTTTCATCATTTCAGCATAAGTGGTTTTCACATCATTTTTGTACCTTTGCACTGCTTCATTCATCTGTGTTATCTTTTCCTCAGTATCACTGCTCTGATCTATCAGATTGCTTACCTGCCTAATTGTCTCAGTATCATCTTTCAACTCTTCCATAATACTCTCGTGGTTGACCTTGCCATTTCACTCATTTTTCTCCTAAGTGAGCCCACCTCTACAATCAGCTCATCTATTGTTGTGTCTTTCTTGTTGACTTCCTTTCCTAATTTTTTTATTTCTTCCTTCTGCAAGTGCAACTGTTTCTTAATTTCATCCACATCATTCTGAAAAGCCATCTCTAATCTGTTTGCTCGTTCCACCAGTTTATTGTAAGTCTCCATTTCAACCAGTTCTTGGTAGAAATCATCATCCTGCTTTCTACCTTTATCCCTTTTCTTTTCCAAATTTGCTTTACTAAAGTACGTACCCATCACGCAGTACTAAGAGCACAGAACTACTTACATTCCCTGGCTGCTGGCGAGAGTCGCAGATAAAACAACTGATCAGCTGATTTTGTGCATTCTTGTGCTACTTTATTTTCTTTACTATTTGAACAACAGTCTTACTTAAAACTTATTCATTTTATATTAGGACACCATTTACTCTAACCTAGTACAGAGCTTGACTCATATAAAGATACTTATTTAGGTATAGCCACTGGCCAGGTTTGGCCAGGTACAGAGTGGTGCTATCGTGCGTCCGCTCTGCTCGGCGCCTCGTGTGTCTGTGTGTGTGTGTGTGTTGGTTGACCAACTATAAGTCAGATACAAAATATATATATATATATATATATATATATATATATATATATATATATATATATATATATATATATATATATATATATATATATATATATATATATATATATATATATATATATATATATATATATATATATATATATATATATATATATATATATATATATATCTGTGTGTGTGTGTGTGTGTGTGTGTGTGTGTATATATGAGTCACTGTTCACATAAAACACTATCAGAGAGCGCGAAACTAGTCATACCATGGCCCCCCCCTTTTTTTTTTTAGCCCAGGAAATGGTCAAAATGCGATTTTGACAAATATTACACAGGTGGAGAAATTGCCAATTTCTAAAAAAAAAAATAAAAAAAAATGTACTACCCTGCTTCGATAGTGAAAACGCGGCCTGATGCCTATAATTATGTATTATTTAGTCATTACCCGAGAAAACCGTTCAAAACACAGTAAAAAACACACAAAATGTGGGCAGATTTTGTCATAGTGGGCATTGCATCTGTCTGTGACATATGCATGTCATGTGTCTGCACAGGTGTCGTGATAGTCTGCTAAACATTCCCGGGTCACTCCACACAACCCTCTCCCAGCTCTATGCCTCCACACTTGCTGTGTGTTAACTTTGCTCTTTTTTTGGCCACCTGACCCAGCTTGACCATGCCGCCCCACCGTGACTCAGTAAGACGGCAGAGGAGTTTGATCCAGGAGCAGAAGCTTGACGTGAACAAGCAGGAGAGAGGTGAATGTAATTGTGCCATCGCCAAAGCGTACCAGGTCAGGGGGTCAACTATTCATATGATCCTGGGCAAGAGGGATGCAATTTTGAAGACAGTGTTGGATCACGAGGGATCTGCCCTAGGCTAGAGATTTCAAGTGTCTGACCCAGTGCTTGTTACGATGGAAAGGTGCCTGGTCATGTACTGCAACCGACGGGAGAGGGAATGAGATCCAATCGACTCTGTAAATGTACGAAGGACCCCGTGGAGCTGGCGCAGCCAGAAAACTGCTGGGGACCGGTAGGAGTCCTGCCCTGCCTCAGAACCCCACGCCCCCTTCCCCCAGGAAGCCCACAAACTCTTCAATTCAAGGTGAGGAATCCTCCAGTGTTTGTATATAATGAAGTCATTTTTAGATAGGTAAATATCTTGGGAAAAATCCAGGAAAACTGCACCAAAAGGCGAAGTCGGGGCTGGCACGGGTACCATGAAACCATTTAAGATGTAAACATATGGCAGTACAATGCAGAATTTTCATAAAGCTGTACCTGCCAGGAACGATATTCGCGTGTTATGCTACCAGTGACTATATATATATATATATATATATATATATATATATATATATATATATATATATATATATATATATATATATATATATATATATATATATATATATATATACAGTATATACGCCTCAAGTCCGTTAGGGGTGGCCACAAAAAAATTGCGTCCATGTCGCACTTTCCCCCGCCATTTCACCGCACTGCTCCCAGCTCACACCACCCTCTCTCATATACCTCTCCTCTCCATCCCTTCATCTCATCCTTGACCTTCCTCTCCCTTTCCCCACTTCCACCTCACTCACATACAGTAAACTCTCCTCGTCAATCTCTCGCTCTCCATCCTCTCCACATGGCCGAACCACCTTATTGTGTTTCTTCTATAACGCTTCGTATCACATCCACATCCACACCACAAGGCTCCTTCATTTCATTTCTCAGTTTGTCACTCCATGTGACCCCATATGCTCCTCTCAAATAACTCATTTCCACAGCTTTCACTCTTGATTTGTGTCCCTCCAAGAAGGTCCAAGCATCACTTCCATATGTTAAAGTTAGTATCACAACACTGATGCAGTAACTTTTTCACTTCTGTGCTCACTTTCCTATTTCTTATAAGTGCTTTCAAGGAACCAGCAACCTTTCTTACTTGCTGTACCATTTCAAGCACTTCACCCTCTAAACTTCCTTTCTTACTCATCACACTACTCAAGTACTTAAACGCACTCACACTTTCCATTTCCTCTTCATCCAAACTCACTGTACATTCATTGAGTTCATTGCTCTCGAAGACCATAACTTTACTCCTCCCTACATTCACCTCCAGATTCCGTTTCTTACACACACACACCCAAACTCAACCAGCAAATCTTGCAGCTCCCCTTTTTCATCTCTTAACAACACAGTGTCAACTGCAAACAACAGTACATGGAGTTTCCAACACTGCCCTCTCTCAGTAGAGCCGCTCCAACATCCACTGCATTATCTTGTATCTGTTTTATGACCCCATCCGTATACAGACTGAACAGCCATGGAGACATGATACATCCCTGTTTCAATCCAACCTTCAGTTAGAAATATTCAGTCAGTTCACTATCAACACATGCTGCAGCCTTAGCACACACATATACTCTTAACGGCATTCAGCAAATTCCCATGTACTCCATATATTCTTAATGCTTTCCACAATCCTTGTCTATCTGTAGGCATAATATTATGACAATACTATATGTAACCATGCTATATAACTATAACTATAGGTACCATTATGTAAAACAGGTAGTTATGTGTGGAGTTCTCTAGGAAGAGACAGCTACACATCCCCTAACCTAGACTAATCAAGAATGCCAAACACTTCTGATTATGTGTCGGAACATGACTGACACATACACACACATGCACATACGTACACACACACACACACCTTAGCCGGAAGCTAGAGAGGGACATAAATCCAATATCACATGTAGACAGAGTTAGAGAACTAGAGAGAGACAGGGAGAGAGAGATGGCCAGGAAAGAAGAAGGGAGATTCCCAGAGGGTGACAGGGAGTTGGAGAGTGAGAGTAAAGCAGGAGGACCACAGCTAGCACAAACTGTTACTGACCATTTACGGGTCACGCCAAGCTCAAAACTTTTATTCAAGTAACTGTCTCACAATAAACTCCATTCACCCTAATCTGCCCATTTCATCATCCTACTTAAAATACGAGGAGGATAACGGAACAGAGGCCTGCACTGACATCTACAGTGTCTCACCATTACTTTCTCCTGGTGCCACTCCCATCAATGATACAACCAAATAACCTCCTCTATCTAAATAAACCCCTCGGCTACATCAATTAACTTTGGCGGCAAGCAGTAACAACGACCCAACGTTGATAAACTATGACCAGCGATATTGGTGACAGCAGTAAAGAAAACCAATTAACGTCTCAGTCAAGAGTCAATGAGCAAATTGCAGTCAAAACAATCATCAATCAAACTACAAACAAAACAGAGAGCGAGAGCTGGCGGAGCATGAACGCAACTTAATTTCGCCCCTAATTGCTCCTAACCACCTCAACCACAACTCCACGATTTACGAGAAACAGTAGCAACGATAAACTACATCTATCGACAACTCTACAAGCCTACAAGTTTATCTCAACAAGTAAGGAAAATCAAACACTACAAGTTAACAAGAAGCGAGCAAGGAAAGTAAGAAGAGTGGAAGTGTATCTGTGCTTTTTCAATAGTGGTGACCCTGCATGGTGATGTAGCATCAACACATTTCTCCCTCCTTGAACCTCCACCACCCTCCACCATGACCTCCACCTTCTCCAGCACTAACACCACCACTTTCTTCACCACAACTACCAGAGCGAGGCAGCTACTCAGCAGTGTGTCATCATTCGCTGAGTGGGGACAACGACACCGACTGCTGACACAGTCATACCACGACCCTGACCAACCTGAATCAAACCCTAGCAACACCCTTCAACCAACATCACTATCGTCACCACTACCACAGCTAATATCAGTGAGTCAAAGGCTTCTCTATTAGTTTGATAATATTGCTTCATTTATATACAACCTCACATATATACACAGTGATAGACAATATATATCCTTACAGCAACATATAATACATACACATGAATCTCTAGTAAGACCAGAGAATTATAATGTAAGTACACACATATCCTTCATCTTACAGTTACAAGGAAAATCAGGTGAAAATGCCTAACACAAATGGAGCTAACAACAGTATGCTATACTGAACTGCACACTTAACCCGCCATGTCCTGGCAGATTTTTCACCAATGATCCTCCCCCCCCCCCAATCCCATCAGATTTTCATTTTTTTTTTTTTCGAAAACCCCTGCTTCCTATGAGAAACATCGAAAATTCAGAGACAAAATGCTCACCTGAGCTTAGAATTGCCCTGTACAGGTGACCTTCCCCTCACCTGGTACTGTGTTCTCTGGAGCCGCACTCCAGAGAAGACGTTTTCTATGGGAGGGGTAACTATTCGAAACCACTCAGCATAGGGAGATATTTATTTTGTTTGAATTTATATGTGGTACAAGCGTATATTGGTTTTCACATAATAATATAGGCAATATAATTGTTGTTTCACTCACCAAACACATCAACATACCGCATCTTCCTTGGTGACGGTACCTTCTCATCACTGCTACACGTTTCTTCCTCTGACGCCACGATATATTTGCTCTCCACATCGGGAATCACTTTCGCCTTGAATTTCGTCGTCGGAGAGACCGTAGCGTGACATGTCTTTACTAGCCAGGTCATTTCTAAAATGGCGTGCGGGATGGGGGTAACGTGGGTCCAGGCAGTGTCGCCACCTGGCGGCAGGTAGAGGAAGGTCTCCCACATATGCCTACCAAACTCACCCGCGAAACTTGAAAAATGTGCAAATGACGGACCGTGCAATTGCAAAATGTGGAAACACATCGTCGGGAGTCACCGTGACAAAACATTGCAACATGTATACACGTTGGCAGGACGCCTTGAGTTAAATACAATCAGTACCTAAATATGAAACATATCAAGTTGACTTCACAACCTTTGGAGGACCATAGTGTCAAGTGATGTGTGAAACTAAGTGAATACCGTAAATACTGTATATCCAATTTTACATAAAATATGGGGTTGCGTATAATATCATCTAAATACAAACTGTGCAACATAACTAAGCCAATACACCTATGGTGTCTCAAATAAACAAGTACATCAAATATGGCTGATTCATGATATGATTGTATTGCTATTATTGCATTAATTATATACATATATATCAGATGAACAGCTAAAATGAGCACACTTGTGATTCCTGCAGTTATGTTACAGTTACTACAATTATGTAACTACAAACACTAGCATTTCTGCAATTATAATTCCTTTATCATTCCTACAATTCTGTAACTACAAACACTAGCATTACTGCAGTTATATTACAACCGCCAACATTATGTAGCTACAAACACTAGCATTACTGCAATTATATTAGAATTGCCACATTTGGTAACTACAACTTGCTACAGTCACATTTTGTGACAGTTGCATTACCAAGCTGTAACTACAATTTTATTGCAAGCACAGTTGTGTAACATTTGCATTAACACTATGTTATGTTACAGTCACACTTGCGTAACAGTTGCATTTACCCATTGTAAATACCATTGCATTAACAGGATGTAACTGCAATTATGATACAATATTCCTTCAGTTATGTTACTTTTACAATATTATATAATTTAAACTTATTGTAATGTGTACATGATATGCATTAATATATTATGACAATATTTATTGGTGTTGGTATGACAGTGGGCGTGACCGAGCGATCCGTAGGCATATGTTATGACGCAATACTATGTTTAACTATGGTATATAACTACAGTATATAGCTATAGGTAACAATATGTAGAACAGGTAGTTAAGTCTGGAGTTCTCCAGGAAGAAACAACTACACATCCCCTTGCCTAGACTAATCAAGAATGTCATGTGCCAGAAACATGACTGACATACACACACACACACATACGCACATACATACGCACACACGAGACACCAAGGAGTGCAGACGTTCGCCTAGAGCGCTCCATACCAAGCGAGCACGGCCAGTGACATTACCTTAATTAGTATCTTTATATGAGTCAAGCTCTTTATCAGGTTAGACTAAATGATTTTTTATTATTGAAAAAATAAATAAGAAGAAGTTTTACCCCTGGGGGTAGGGGGGTTTCAAGAATACTCCCCCAGTATCCCTGCTTGTCGTACGAGGCGACTAAAAGGGTTGGTGGTGGGTTAGTGCCCCACCCCGTAAAAAGAACTAACTAAAAAAGCAAATAAAGCGCCTCGGACCCGGATGGACCATACGTTGACGACTAAGGAATCGGCCACCCTTTGTGGGATTAGGGCGTCGGGCTATAGATAGATAGATAGAAGTTTAAACAAGACTTGTTCAAACAGAAAAGAGAACCGAGTGGCGAAAGAATGGGGTGTCAGCTGAGGTTTGTTTAGATTACAACCGCCCCAGGGAATGTAAGTACACTGTGCTTTTAGTATTGCAAAATGGCCATATACTTTAGTAAAGCAAATTTGGAAAAGAAAAGGGATAAAGGTAGAAAGCAAGATGATTTCTACCAAGAACTGGTTTAAGTGGAGACTCACAATAGACTGGTTGAATGTGTTCACAAACTGGAGATGGCTTTCAAAAATGAAATTGATGAAATAAAAATGCAGATGCACTTGCAAAAGAAAGAACTAGAAAAACTAGGAAGGGAGGCCAATAAGAAAGACACAACCATCAGTGAACTAACAGTGGAATTGAGTACACTTAGGAAGAAAATGAGTGAAATGGCAAGTACAGTAGTCAATCACGAGAGCATTATGGAAGAGTTCAAAAATGATACAGAGACAATTAGGCAAGTAAGCAGTCTAATAGACCAGAGCAGTGATATTGAGGAGAAGATAACACAGGTGAATGAAGCTGTGCAAAGCTACAAAAATGATGTGGAAACCACGTATGCTGATATGATGAAAGTAAAGAAAGACTTAGAAACAAGGGTAGAGGAAAAAAAACATTAAAAAGGAAGTGAAAAGAATAATCCAAAACAATCCAAAGTTAGTCAGAGATTCAGTAGATATCAACAAATCTATAGTAATCACTGGTATAGAAGAGGAAGAAGTAAAAAACAAGATCACAAGAGACAAAAAGGAGATGGCAAATGTAATAAGCTTACTGAAAAAGTAACAGAGGAAATCTGTAGTAAAGATATAGAGGAACACAAAAGGTTAGGGAAATACGAGAAAAGCAAGACAAGACCTGTAAAGGTAACTTTCCAGAGTGTAAACACTGTGGAGGAGATACTAAAAAATGCAAAGAATCTTATGGAAAAAGTGGAGTTCAAAAATTTATGGATAAAAAGGTGCCTAACACAAGAGGAACTGGAATTACTGAAAGAGAAGAGGGAGGAAGCAAAAAAAAAAAAAAAAAAAAAAAATGAAGGAAGATCAGAAGAGGAGAAGAACATATTTTTTTTTTTTACAAAGTAATAGGATTGCAGGTACGAAAGTGGTACACAAACAGGAGGGAATAAAAAGGAGGAAGGTAGTAGACCCATGTCAAGACAAGTATATAAACAAGATGATAAAGTTGATGTACTCAAATGTGGATGGAATGGTATCTAAATTACTAGAGATGAATGATTATGTCAGAGAAAATGAACCACATATAATATGCCTAACTGAAACAAAATTAACACCAAGGATATCCAATGACATACTAAACCTAGAGGAATACAATATATGGAGAAGAGACAGAAATTTAAAAAGGGGAGGAGGAATTATAATATTAACTAAGAAAAATCTAAAAGTCAATGAAATAAAACTAGATATACCATCACAAGTAGAACTGATTGCAGTAGAGATCAACACATCTGAAGGGAAAGTAATTGTAGCCAATTTGTACATGCCACCCAGATCAAAGACATGGGAAAAAGACGAATATGAGGACCTGGCAGAGAGTACAATTCAGAGTTTAAGATCATTACTACATAAAATGGAAGAGAAATCGGAAAGAATTTTACTAACTGGAGATATAAATTGGAATACTCTAGATATAATTAGCCAAGAAAGCTGTTGGGACCAAAAGCTCCTGGATCTCGTGCAAGAGTTTTTCCTAACGCAACATGTGAGGGAAACCACCAGAAAAAGAGGACTCGATGTACCTTCAATGCTAGATCTAATATTTACTAGGCAAGAAAATGATATTGACAGTTTAATATATCACCCTCCACTCGGCAAAAGCGTTCATGCAGTACTAAATTACAACTTCAGGATAGCATATGACATAGTTAACAGCAATGAAAGTTACAAAAAGAGCCTAAACTATGAAAAGGGAAATTATCAAGACGTAAAGAAGTATTTCTTAGAAGTTGATTGGGAAAATGAGCTTAGATGACAAGATTTAAATGCTGTATATAAAAAATTCTGTGAATTTTATGAAATAGGAGTCCAGAAGTACATCCCACAGCACAAAGAAGCAGATAAGAAAATACAGAAATGGTTCAATACAGAATGTAAAAAATCAAAAGAAAGAAGAGATTTGTTGTGGAATAGATACAGAAGACACAATAGTGAAAGGGCGTATAATAATTACAAACAGGCAAGAAACGATTAACAAGAATAAGGAGGGCAACCCAAAAACAGTTTGAGGAGGATATCATAAATAAAAGTAGTGATCAACCGAAGCTATTTTACAGCTACATCAGAAGCAAAACCAAAGTAAAAGATATAATACAATCCATTACGGACGAGGGAATCACCTATACACAAGAGAAAGATATTTGTGAAGCGCTAAATAAGAATTTCCAATTAGTTTTTACAGAAGAAAAAAAAATTTGAGAGGGTCTATGTGGAACATGCATGTCCACACATACTACCAGATATACAAATATCAGAAAAAGTAATACAGGAGGAGTTAAGTAAATTAGACAGAGGAAAAGCAAGTGGTCCTGATGAAATTTCATGTTGGTACTACGAGAATGTGCAAAGGAGTTAAGTAAACCATTATTTTTAATTTTCAAGAAATCCTTGAGTCAAGGTAAACTACCTGATATTTGGAAGAAAGCAAATATTGTCCCCTTATTCAAGAAAGAAAATAGACAAAATCCACTCAACTACCGACCAGTATCACTGACCAGTGTTGTAAGCAAGGTATTAGAAAAGCTTATAAGAAAAACTTGGGTAAATCATCTAGAAGAACACAGTATGATAACAGAAAGACAGTTTGGTTTCAGAAAAGGAAAATCATGTGTTACTAATCTGTTGAGCTACTATGACAGAGTAAGAAACACAATACAGGAAAGAGAAGGATGGGTGGACAGTATCTATTTAGATTTCAAGAAAGCATTTGACACAGTACCACACCAAAAACTTTTATGGAAACTGTACCATCAAGGAGGAATTCGAGGCAAACTGTTTTGTTGTATGCAAGATTTTCTCATAAAAAGAGAAATGAGAACAGTACTAAGGGGAAACTACTCATTATGGAAAAAAGTGACTAGTGGAGTACCACAGGGTTCAGTGCTGGCACCAATCATGTTTTTAGTGTATATAAATGATATAAACAGTAACACTGGAAATGAAAGCTATCTGAATATGTTTGTAAGTGATGCAAAAATACAAAGGAGAATTACTAACACAGACTCTTGTAAAGAGCTACAAGAAGAATTAAATAAACTCCATGAATGGAGTAATACATGGCAAATGGAATTCAATGTGGACAAGTGTCATGTAATCAAGTTTGGTAGAAGTGGAAAAAGACCTGATTGGGATTATACGTTAGGAAATAAAACCCTACACACATCAGAAAGAGAGAAGGACCTAGGTGTGATTATCAATAACAGACTATCTCCGGCTGACTACATCAGTAAGAAGGTACGAAACATGTATACACTGGTAGCAAATATGAGAATAACATTCACATACATAAATGAAGACATGCTAAGAAGGATAATAACATCATTCATTAGACCAACCCTGGAGTATGCATCAGTAGTCTGGAGTCTTCATCTCAAAAAACACATAGACAAGATTGAAAAAGTTCAAAGGGCCGCTACAAGATGGATACCAAGCTTAAGGGACCTTAGCTACGAAGAAAGACTAAATAAACTGAATCTACCAACACTACAGGAGAGAAGGAAAAGAGGTGACATGATAATGCTATATAAATGCATATCAGGGAAGGAGAATATAGACATAAATGATTACTTAACATATGGGAAGGCATCAGCAAGAGGACACTGCAAAAAACTGCATAAGAAGAGAGGTGATAAAGACGTAAGGAAATTCGGTTTCCCAAACAGAGCAATTGATCAATGGAATGCACTACCGAATGAAATAGTGTGTGCCAAAACAATTCACAAATTTAAGGATATGTACGATTAATATGGTTTAAGACACGGGACAGTACGAGCTTGACTCATTCCTGTAAAGATACAATTAGGTAAGAACAGACTTTAGCCGGAATCTAGAGGGGGATATACAGTAAGTCCAATATCACATGTAGACGGAGTTAGAGAACCAGAGAGAGACAAGGAGAGAGAGACAGCTAGCAGAGGAAAGAGATTCCCAGAGAGTGATAGGGAGTTGGAGAGTGAGAATAAAGTAGGAGGACCGCAGCTAGCACAAGCTGCTACTAACCATATACGGGTCACGCCAAGCTCTTATCTTTTATTCAAGTAACTGTCTCACAATGAACTCCATTGACCCCAGTTTGCCTGCTTCATCATCCCACTTACAATGCGAAGAGGATACAGAACAGAGAAGGCCTATACTGACATCACCTACAGCGCCTCACCATTACTCTCTCCTGGTGCCATTCCCATCGACGATACAACCAAATAACCTTCTTTATCTAAATAAATCCCTCGGCTATGTTTATTAGCATATCCACCCTGTCATGTGCTTTCTCCAAGTCCATGGGAGTAGACTGTAGCACCAGTCGAGCAGGGCAGTACTCCCGAGGAAGATGGAAAGCTGATGACAGGGAGTTCTGGAGCTCCCGTTTCATCAGCCATCAGGACTAGTTCCTGACCATCCCCCTTTGCTGAACTTTTTCAGTGTCTCAGTTACACAGAGAGTAGGCCAGCATGCTCTCCAGTACAAATTTTTCTAACTATCTACACCAAACTACATGCACAGTACACACTATACTTCCTTTTCCAAAATTTAAAAAAAAATCATGGCGTCTCATCACCCAGCCTCGGAGTCCCCAGGGGAAGGAGGACAATAAATGCCCCCACCTTCCGCCCCTCTCCCGGTGAGGACTCGAGGTGTCTGAAACCTCTGTCTGACTCTCTTTTTCTTCATTTCTGCAACATTCGCGGCCTTTCCTCTAACTTTCGCTTTGTTGAGCACCACCTCTCCTCCTCTAAACCTCACCTTCATTTTCTAACTGAGACTCAGCTGTCTGAGGCAACTGACAACAAACCCTTTTCTGTATCCTCCAACTTTCTCTATCCTCATTTCAAAGCCAAAGATGGTTGTTGTGTATATATATATATATATGCAACGATTTATCTTGCTCTCGTATTCCTGAACTCGATTCTTCTGAATTCTCCACACTCTGGCTTCGGCTTTCATGTCATTCTCTGACCAAATATAACTGTGCTGTTTACTTATCCCCTAATTCTACTGACTATCAAAAATTCTTCGACTATCTTATTTCTACGATGGAACACATTCTATCCATTTCTCCTTTCTTTGAAAGGAGATTTCAATGTTCACCACCACCTTTGGCTCTCTCCTTTCACTGATCCACTTGGTGAACAAGCCTACATCTTTTCTATCCTTAATGACCTAGAGCAGCTTGTACAGCACCCTACCTGTATCCCAGACCGCCTTGGAGAGAGCTGCAACATACTTGACCTCTTCCTTACAACTAATGCTTCTGCTTACACTGTTAATCTTTTCTCTCCGTTGGGCTCCTCCAATCCCAACCTTATCACCTTAACCTGTCCTATCACTCCAGTACTGCCTGTGGACCCTCCAGGGAAACGTCGTCTGTGGCATTTTGGATCCTCAGATTGGGAGGCCCTTAGGCAATACATCTTTGATTTTCCCTGAAATGACTATTGCTTCCATGACCGGGAGCCATCTAAGTGTGCCTTGCGCATTACGGAGGTTATTCTCACAGGCATGGAAGCATACGTTCTTTTCTCATATCCTTTGACTAACGCAAGAAAGCCTTGGTTTAATTACGCTTGTTCTAATGCTGTCCACAACAACGAGTGGGCCTACAAAAGGTACCAGAGTCAACCCACCCCTGAATCACATCGTTTTCACGTTTCTGCCCGGAATCGTGCTAAGTCTGTTCTTCGCTCTACTAAAAATAATTTCATCCATACTAAATGCTCTCAACTTTCCAACTCGAATTCTTCCCGCACCTTCTGGCACCTTGCCAAAAACCTTTCTAACAACTTTACCTCATCATCCTTCCCTCCTCTTTTCTACTCTGATGGTTCTGTAGCTATTTCTTCTACTGATAAAGCAGATCTCTTCCCACAGACTTTCTCCTCCAATTCCACCTTAGACGATTCCGGTGCTGTTCCCCCATCACTTCCCGCCTCTGACTTCCTCACGGCTGACATTAAAATTTCTTCAGCTGATGTATTTTTTGCCATCACTGGCCTCAATACTAACAAGGCATATGGGCCTGATGGGGTTCCTCCTGTTGTTCTCAAGAACTGTGCTTCTGTGCTTACACCCTGCCTAGGCAAACTCTTTCACCTTTGTCTGTCAACTTGTACCTTTCCTTCTTGCTGGAAGTTTCCTCTCATTCAGCCAGTCCCAAAGAAGGGTGACCATTCCCAACCCTCCAAATATCGTCCAATTGCTTTAACGTCCTGTATTTCAAAAGTTTTCGAGTCAATTCTCGATAGAAGAATTTTAAGGCATCTTTCCTATCACAACCTTCTTTCTGATCGTCAGTACAGGTTCCGTCAGGGACGCTCCACTGGCGATCTTATCACCTACCTTTCAGACTCCTGGTCATCCTCCTTTCGGGACTTTGGCGAAAGCTTTGCTATTGCACTTAACATCTCAAAGGCTTTCGATCGAGTCCTGCATAAATCTTTAATTTCGAAACTGCTCTCTTACGGTTTCTATCCTTCTATCTGTGCCTTCATTGCTAGCTTCCTTTCTGGTCATTCAATAGCCGCTGTTGTAG
The DNA here is from genome assembly GCF_032717465.1 of Coenobita brevimanus. NCBI lineage: Eukaryota > Metazoa > Arthropoda > Malacostraca > Decapoda > Coenobitidae > Coenobita > Coenobita brevimanus. The sequence continues at coordinate 65,494,018 of NC_136993.1, read as the reverse complement.
GCAGCCATCGTTCTTCTCCTAGATCTATCAACAGTGGTGTTCCTCAGGGCTCTGTCCTATCACCAACTCTGTTCCTTTATTCATCAATGACCTTCTAAGCTGTACAGCTAACCCTATCCACTCATACGCTGATGACTCCACCCTTCACCTTTCCATTCGGTTCCCGCAACGCCCATCTCAGCAGTTACTTCAACAAACTAGGGATGAGGCTATGGCACACCTAATTTCTGACTTGGCTCATATCTCTGACTGGGGTAAAAATAATCTTGTTGTTTTTAATGCATCTAAGACTCAGTTCTTACACCTATCAACCTGTCAAAATCTTCCAGAGGTATACCCACTAATGTTTAATAATATTTAGCTTAATCCTGCATCATCCTTGAACATGCTTCAGGTTTCATTTACTCGGGACTTATCTTGGAAAGATCATATTGCATCTCTTGTAAAATCTGCTTCCAAGAGATTGGGTGTGCTAAGCCAACTCCGTTCTTTCTTTACCCCTGCACAGTTGTTGACTCTATACAGGGGTTTTATCTGCCCCTGTGTGGAGTACAACTCTCATGTGTGGGGAGGCTTCCCACATACAGCTCTTCTCAATAGGGTGGAGTCAAAGGCTTTTCGTCTCATTAACTCTCCTCCTCTTAGTTACTCCCTTCAACCTCTGTCTCTTCTCGGCACAGTTGCATTTTTATCTCTTTTCTGTCGCTACTTGAATGGTTACTGTTCCTCTGAACTGTCTGCATGCATTCCTCCACCTCTACAACGGGCGCGTAGCACCCGTCTAGCAGCAAACTCTCATCTCTTTTCTGTTCAACTCTCTAATGCACGAGTTAACCGTTACTCCCAGTCCTTCATTAATGCAACAGATCAACTCTGGAACTGTCTCCCTCTGTCTGTGTTTCCTGCTTCCTATGCTCTCCAGTTTTTCAAACGCAGTGTGTCCAGCCATCTCGAAATGAATGGAACTTGAATTTGGCTCTCTCTTGTATTTTGTTTTTCTCTTGGAGAGAACTGTTATTGCGGGCTCATGTCTTTTGGTTCCTTCTTCCTCATTAAAAAAAAAAAAATGTAGGCAGCATACAACTTCTTTCCCTTCTCTAGAAACTTTTCCACTAAAGACCTAAGGATTAATATCTAATCTTTACAAAGTCTTCCCTTCCTAAAACCTCTCTATTCTTCCCCAGCTAATTCCTCTGTTGTTTCCCTATCCCTGTCAATAAGTATCCTACCAAATACTTTTCGTATAACACTAAGAAGACAAATGCCTGTATGATTACCACACACTTCTTTTTCCCCTTTTTCTTTACACAGGGGAATAGTTATACTTGGCTTCCAGTCCTCCAGGACTCTACCTTCTTCCCAGACCAATCTGCACATCTTCCACATTTATTCTACTACTGTCTCTCCCCCATGCTTCAGCATTTCACCACACACTCCATTAATTCCTGGGGCTTTCCCCATTTTAATCTTCATTGCTTCCACAACTTCCATCCTACTGATATCTTCCTCTCTACTCACATTCCCCCATCTCCCAGCCATTCCACAGCCATTTATATTTGCACTACTTTCATTCTCTGTGGTTAGTAATTCCTTAACCCGTCACGTCCTGAGGTTTTCCGCACCTCCGACATCTCCCAGTCCCGAGGTATTTTCGAAAATTTTTTTTTTGGCTAAAACCTTCGCTTTTGGTGAGAATCATCGAAAATTCATAGAGAAATCGCTCACCTGAGGTTTAAAGTACCTAATCCAGGTAGGAGTTCCTCCTTACCTGACTGGGTTTTCTAACATGCTGGCACCAAAGAAAACGAGTTTTATGGGAGGGTAACTATTTTATCCACTCATAAACGGTATTTATTTATTTACTTGGTACGAATGTATATGTAGTATGAGAGTATATTGGTTTTCAAGCAGTAATAAAGGCATTATAAGCATTGTTTCACTCACTAACTAATCACCATACCTGACCTTTTTTTGCCACATTACCTGATCATTATTTCTGACTGTTTCTTCTTCTAATGCTATGTAAACATTGTCCTCCACATTGTCATCGATTGGGGAATCACTCTGGCCCTGAATATCTTTACTAGCCAGGTCACTGGTAACAGGTCCTTTGCCAAGACAATGGCGTGAGGGGGGGAGGGGGGAGGTTATGTGGTGTAAGGCATTGTCCCTACTTGGCATCTTGTAAAGGAATAGAGGAAGGTGTCCCGTGTATACATACGAAAAATCACGCGCGAAAATTGAAAATTGCGCAAATTAGGGACCTTGCAATTGCACGACATACTGGTACGTCGCCGGGACTGGCAAATGCAAATCGTTGCAACGTACCCATACGTCGACGGGATGGGGCGGGTTAAAGTGTTCTCTCCATCTGCTAACATTTCCTTCCTTCACCACCAGTAATCTACCATATTTATCTTTCACTCCCTGACTAACTTCTTTGACACTCTGTCTAACTCTCTTTACCTCTTTACATTTTGTGCCTGAAGAGGGTATTAGCTATCACCAACCCCCTCCCAGCACAAATGTCCGCTAGAACACTGTCATTCTCATCAACCTCTTCAGGCACACCCTACACACTAAGTACTCCATCCACCTTCACATTCCCTACTTTTCCATTCATATCTCTGGTCAAAAACACTCTCATTCCATTCATACTTTTCCATGTATGCTTCCACATTTGTTCAGAACTCTTACTTCACTCTGCTTGCAAGATTCTGCATTGGCACATACACACACAATTATCCACATTTGCAGTCCAACTTTCACTATTTCTCACACAATCCTTGAGCCAGCTGATTCATACTTTCTTATATTTTCCTTCCATCTCTTGCACACAACAATACACACTCCTTCTATTGCCCTCTCATTCTCACCCACTTTCGCACATATACCCCATCCATACTCCCATTCTCTCACACTCTCACCCTTCTATTTAGTTTCAGTTAATCCACATACATCCACTTTTGCACCCTCAAGTACTTAGGCAATCTCTTTCTTTTTCACCTCATCCTTTGCACCCTATATATTCCATGTTGCAATCCGTACCATGTTCTTTTTTCGGTCCTTAGTCATCACTTGTCGGTCAGTCCTTGTCCGAAGCTTCTTGTTCGTATTTATAGTTAGTTGTTTTCCGGGGAGGGGCACTTAATCCTGTCCCTGCTGTAGAGAACTGTACACCTCTTCTTAGGAAGAGACTTTGACTGGTGATTTGAGTAAAGAATATTGCCAGTTTCAAAACAGTGCTAGGTGGAATTGCTAGAATCATAGTATAAGTAAGAAAATGGCAGTTTTTAAAATGGCCCCCACCAGGGTCTTTCAGGACTACAAAGGCTTACAGTTTCTAATAGAACTGTAGGACCTGGAAGACTATTATGGGGTTTTCAGGCACGGCCGACACGATGGTGCCTTTAGGAAATCAATATGACCATGTGTAGTACCCGAAATCCAAGATGGCCACCATCTGGACCCTCCCCAAACAAAAAAGTTGTGTATCTTTCGAAACATCATGACTGGATGATATTTATGTTAATTATGAGGTTTTCAGACACTGCCAACACGACAGTAGACCGTAGTCTTTCTCTACGAGATCTGAAAATATGGTTTTTAGTGTTGTTGCTTGCTCCTCATGGAGTACAGATTTCATCAAGCAGGGCAGGCTTCCTCTGTTGCATGATGCTCACCCTAGGAATGGAGGTTCGGATAATGATGATGGTGATCATTTTTTTTTTTTTTTTTTATGCGAGGAAGAAGGAACCAAAGGCCATGAGCCCGCAGTAACAGTTCCCTCCAAGAGAAAAACAAAATACAATAGAAAGCCAAATTCAAGATCCGATCATTTTGAGATGCCTGGACACACTGCGTTTGAAAGACTGGAGATCATAGGCAGCAGGAAATACAGACAGAGGGAGACAGTTCCAGAGCTGACCTGTTGCATAAATGAAAGACTGGGAGTAACGGTTAACTTTTGCGTTAGGGAGTTGGACAGAAGCGGGATGAGAGTTTGCTGCCAGACGGGTGCTACGCTCCCGTCGTAGAGGTGGACAGTTCAGAGGAGCAGTGACCATTAAAATGGCGATAGAAAAGAGATAAAGATGCAACAGTGCGGCAAAGAGACAGAGGTTGAAGGGAGTCAGTAAGAGGAGGAGAGTTAATGAGACGAAAAGCCTTTGACTCCACCTTATTGAGAAGAGCTGTATGTGGGGAGCCTCCCCACACATGAGAGTTGTACTCCACACAAGGGTGGATAAAACCCCTGTATAGAGTCAACAATTGTGCAGGGGTAAAGAAAGAGCGGAGTCGGCTTAGCACACCCAATCTCTTGGAAGCAGATTTTACAAGAGATGTAATATGATCTTTCCAAGATGAATAGGTTTGTGGCTTCCTTGTCTTTAGCCCAAAGGGCCACACAGTTACCTGTCTGTGCAAGCACGATGAACTATTTCCCCCAATTTATGTTTTTCCTCTAAGCCCAGATTTTAGATTTTTACTCTTTAGGAGGTCAGTGTAATTTAATGCTTATTATGTTGTCTAAATATGTGGTGTGCAACTTTTTCGCTCTGTTCTAAAAGAGCAGAATTCTTCTGTCATGCTGTTTACCCAGGCCATAATTGGTGTAGTATAGTATGTAGTGTGTTGCATGCACCACTGAGCACAGTTTTAAATCAGCACAGGCGCGAGGGGCTATTTCCGTCACGAGATGCCCTTCCTTGTTTGCCCGAGGTTCCAGTCATTGTTTTTTGCCGACGAATAATTTAGCATTAGTTCCATGGTCATTAATTTTGGTCCTTCTGTCCCATGTGACAGAGCAGTGTTTAGTCCGAGCAAGCTCAGTGCATTACTGTCAATACCTTAGCCCCGGGCTCAGGATAAGATTTTACATTTTAAGTTATTTGTATCTTTTAGATATAGTGGTGACAGTCTGCTCGATATGGTGTGCAGCTTGCAGTATGTATGTGCCTGGCAGGCTACTTCCTTCCCAACTTGTTTCCCCTAGGTTATGTTTGCCACTCTCAAGACCTGGGTTTCTGCAATTATTTTTTGGGTGGATAATTCAATGTTCATTTGTTCTTTGTTCTCGATCACATGGTTGCCACCTGTGTACCTACTCTATAGTGAATTATCCTGCTTAATCCTCTTTCCCTCTCTACCTGGCCTTCCCCCACCTCCTATTTTTTCCTGGGGATTTGTTTCACCCCGTGGGGCAGGTGGCTAGGGAGGTTCACTTGTGCTGAACATCCCCTAGTCCCACGTGAAGAGTGAAAGCAGAAAGGGGAGGAGGTAGCAGTCATGTGTCTCTAATACCATGTATCCGTGTATCCGTATTCCCAGGCTGACATTCCCCATCCAAGGTTGGCCTGCTCCTTCAGAGCATGCTCCGGGAGACTAGGTGGGGATTTGCCTCATGCTTTGTAAGTCTCACGCCCCATGTACAAAGGGCGATATCTTGATTGTCCAGTGTTGTGGCAAGCAATGTCTGTGGTGTGATGCCCTGTCTACTGCTCCCAACCTGGATAGTCTCCTGGAATAGGCCTACACCAAGCTGGCAGCCTAATGGAAGAGGGCCCAAAAGTCAGCACCTCGTCATGAGGGATGCAGTCTGATGTGGGAGGATAGTGAGATGGCAGTGAAAATTGGTTTCTGCCAAAGAAGGATGTCTAGTGACACAGGTCCCTTCTATAACACCTATGCCTGGTCTAATGAGGCACAAGTGGAGGGCAAAACACCGGCCATAGAGGTGACATAACAACATCACCCCTGACGTCCCCTGAGCACCTGGGGTATCGACCAGAAAATTCGTCACATGGCTTCTCCAGTCACCCAGAGCGTCGCGAGAGATAAGCAAACACCTCCCCCCCCACCTACCCAAATTACCGGATCATAGCAGAGATCTCATCACCAACAGCCATCCCTGGAGCAGAGGGCAACGGGAGAGAGACCACCATTCACAGTCTCTCTCAGCTCACTGGCCCACATCACCCTACACACTTTACCATACACTCTTTTCTCTGATGAGTGTTAGTCTAAACATGACCAATACTAAATATAAATAACAGAAGTCTCTTAGGAAATTAGGGTAAAATTAATGCTCAAACTCACCAGTAATTTTCTCCTTATATCCTACCAAGTTCCCCCAATTTGCCCAAATCATAAAGGTTACTTAGCTAGATAGAGTCAGAATAAGAGATGACAACGGGCGTCAGGTCTCGGTCGGTTTGCCTGGAGCCTTCCAAGTGTCTTCAGGTGCGTTTTATATGAGGTACGGCTCACGCAAGCATTAGGAACAGCGTGAAAAAATGGTGAGTCTCTCATCCCTCATGGGATTCAGAGATGCCAACTATTATTTAATTACAATTAGCTAAATATACTTGAATTACTTCATGAAATATACAAGGTAAATTTAACATAATCTTAATTTTAAATAAACTAGAGCCAAATATTCCTTTTATCTATGTGAATATGTATTAAACCTTCTTTCGTTTTTCTCGTCAGGATACACGTCATCCTACCACGCAGGCACAGTTAGGTCAATGGAAATTTCATAAGTATTTACATCTATTTACAATATTGTTGTCCACAAGGGTTAAATGCAGATCATTTAATTTATAAATAATAAAAATTATTAACTAGAATGAAATCTTTTGGTTAAAAAACTGCTTGAGTGTCTTTCCTCTGTTTGCAGCATGGACACCTATTTTAAAAAGTAAAGAGCACAACCGCTCTGGGGGAAAATATTTCCCACAGTTTTGGGGCCGGGCGAAAAATGATATGCTGTATCAAGTAATGTGACCCTAAGCCAGAGTCTCCATAGATCTCGACAACCCTGTGCTGCAGCCCTTCTATGTTGTGCTTCTTGACCCAATAGTTCCCCAGCATTCACAGTCTTTGGGGTAGCCATTAACTCAAGGGGCACCAATTTATCAGTAGTTTTTATATTAATATGTCCCCTACATTAAATTTTTACAAGTTTCAGCACCCACTCCGAATCTGGATGTGTGGAGATAACTTAAGCTAACGGCCACTGGGATCTTGGTTGTTATGTTTTTACTAAGACCACATCTCTACGTTTTGACTGACTTGTTGCTGGCAGCCTGAGCCCCATAAAATCTCTCTCTCTCTTAGGCTCAAAAGATAATCTTTATCTCAATGGCTATTCCAGGTGTCCAATACTTTTTTCAGACGTTGGTATCCCGCATGCAGATGTTGTCCTAGTTCATTATTCTCTGTTGTAGGATCATCTACTTCCACCTGGATATCCACACAAGGTACCAGATGGAGCTTTCTGCCATATAACGTATGAGCCAGTGTCAATGTCTTAATTGCAACGCTAGTATCATCCAGATAGGTTTAAGATCTGTCATTAATCCTCGCCTCAATTTCAGTTACCACTGTTCTCAGCTCCTTTCTGGTGATCTCAGTTCTGCGTAGGTTTTCCTAAGGCAGTTCTTCACAATATCAATCATTTGTTCTGATAATCCATTTTGCCATGGTGCTCCAGGAGCTATGAACTGCTAGGTACAATTTCAGATTCCCAGCATCGACTTAACCTTTGGGTCATTCATTATATTTAAAAGTAGAGGTGCTGCTCCAAAGAAATTAGTTCTATTGTCGCTTATCAGTTTATTAGGAACGATCTTCTAAATACGTTCAGGAGTGTCTCTGAACTTAAATATTCTGCCATTTCTAGATGGACTGCCCTTGTGTAGATGCAAGTAAACAAACATATACACACCTTATTGGGAGTTCCCTCACCCGTAACAGTTATAGCCCTTGTGTAATCAACTCCAGTTACTTCGAAATGTCGACTTAAATTTACCCTATCCTTTGGTAAAGCCGCAAGCAGGTACTGCTGGATAGTCACATGGTCGTTGTTCATACCTCCTACATATAATGCAACTCTTGAGATATTTCTTTACAACCTGTCTACCCTTAGGGATCCAGTACTTTTCTCGGATTCCAGACAAAGTCTGCCGCACACTTCCATGAAGAATTAACTCATGGGCTTCCTTAATAATTAGCTGTACAAAATAATCATTCTTGGGTAGCAATATAGGTTGTCTAGTTTGGAGAGGCAAATCAGCCTTTACTCTTCTGTTACGGCATCTGATTAGACCCTTTAAGTCTAAGACTAGTCCTAAATCTCTTTTCAGTTTATTATTGCGGCTAGTGCCTTGGCATAAAAGGTTAAAAATCTCTCCATAATAATTCCTTTGAAGCTTTTCAGCCAATATTTCATGGGATCAAACTCCTGAAACCCCACTTTCTTATTCAAAATTTTTACAACTTATTTAGTACTGTTAAGGAGTTGTCTTATTGATGAAAATCTGCTAATGTCTATCACATCTGGCTCAGGTACTACAGGATCCAAGTTTACTACACCAACCTCAGCAATACTGTACTGTTTCTGCTCAGGCCAATCTTCACTGAGTAACCATTTAAGACCTTTAAACCACAAGTTATCTTTGATCAGTCTCTTTACTGTCGAACCTCTTGAGAGCTGACCAGCTGTGTTTTGTTTGGAGGATACATGCAAAAATTTACATTTGGAAGACAGTTCTTTTATAGTCTTCACTCCACTGTGGACGAAAGGAATTGTACTATCCTTCTATCCCATCCAGTAAAGACAAAGCTTACTGTCAGTCTGTATATAGATATCCTCAAACTGAGTATCAAGAGTAATGGTTAAATACTTGGCCGATTAGTTGCTACTTCTATGGAAGCCAATTCCATTTGAGGTAGGGTTCTTCCTTTAATTGGTGCAACTCTGGCTTTGGACATAACAATCTTACTTTCATCTCCTGTTGCGCAATAAGCTACTGCTCAATATGCCTTTTGAGAAGCATCACAAAATATATGTAAATGTGACTTCTCATTTCTGTTTATCTCCCTGGGAATACGTACGCTTGAAGTTATGTCTAATTCCTTTCTAATCTGTTCCCATTGTTCAACATACGTCTCACCTATTTCAGTGTCCCAGTCTAACCATTCTCGCCAAGCCTCCTGCACTAAACATTTGCCCCTTATAACTTCCGAAGTGACTAATCCTAATGGGTCAGATAACATGGAGATCTAAATTAACAAGGACCTCTTTGTGAGAGTGATAACAGAGAACTTAATTGGTTTTAGACTTATTTCATTAGCCCTTGGACCCCAGTTAAGACCCAACACATTTTGAGTTTGAGGAATGTCAGTATTTGGATAGTCCTCTTGTATTCTACTCCTTAAAAGCAAAGAACTCTAATTCCAGCTCTGTAATGACAAATTTTTCTTCCCACATTCGGAATTGGCTACTTCATAAGCCTTCAATGCTTCCGTCTCTGTATCAGCAACACCTTGGAAATTATCCATATAAAAAGCCTATCCTATTTCTCAGCATTTTGCCTTTTCAAAATGATGCTTCAATGTGTTGGAAAGTAGGAAAGGACTAGCACAAGAGCCAAAGAGCACCGATCAGAAACAGTAAGTTTTCAATGGACTATCTTCATTTAGAGGGTCTTGAGGCCAGAGGAATTTTGTAAATTACCTATCCTCCTCTCTCAATCCAATTCTGAGAAAAGCTTTACTAATGTCTGCTGTATATGCATAAGGTTTTTCTCTAAATCTTAGTAATACATTCCCCAACTTCTCTGTTAGTGTAGGTCCAGAGTATAGGCATTCGTTCAAGCTAGCTGATCCCTTGGATGCTTTACTACTACAATCATTGAAAACTATCCTTATGGGAGTTGTTACTGAATCCTTGCTTACAGCATGATGGGGTAAGTAATGTCCATCTTTATGGTTAACATGGAATTCTACCTCTTCTATAAATCTATTCTTAAGTTCATCTTTTATAATATTATCATATATGGTTAGATGTTCTGGTTTATCTCTCAACTTCCTTAGAAGAGAATTTAACTGAGCCTTAGCTGCTTGGAAATTTGTTGGTAACACCGAATGGTTTTGTTTCCATGGTAATCCTACCCAATACTGTCAATCTTTAAATTCCACAGACTGGTTATAGAAATTCAAAGTTATTTTATCTTCAGGGTTTGGTTCTTCAGAGTGTATTCCTACACTATCTAGGTCACGCAATTTGTGTTCAGGTTGTTTTTTTTTCATCCAGCAAGTCATTTCTCTGAGTAGGTTCTAGTTGTGCACCTATTCTAGCTACCATCAATGACCGTGTGGAGATAACAAAGACTGAGTCGTCCGGTTTGGCCACTCCTCTGGCTAGCTTTGGAAAAGGCAACTGACACATAATAAGATTACCTCCTGAACTATTGAACAACTGTACTTTATTCTTCTTGAAGGTCCTATGTAGGAATCTTCCACAGTAATCTGTACCAGTTATCCTTTTTATGGGACCCACAGTACCAGATTTCACATTCTGTTTAGCCAACCTTATCCCTGAGCTCTGTAGATGATCAGAGGTTTTCTTCAATCCCTTTGTATATATATATATATATATATATATATATATATATATATATATATATATATATATATATACTTTTTTCCATAACATCCAGTATAGTGGCTGTTAAACGGCATTTATATCTGCCTAGTTGTATTAAAGGTCTAACTAAATCAAAGCACTGTGCTTCCTTAGTAGTTAAGAACTCTGTAATGGCTAGATTTACTTTGCCTGTAATAGCTAACTTTGATTTCTCCACAATGAAGAAATGAAGTCTTTCTGTGCACCCGTATCAAAAAGAGTACATGCTGATATATTTATATTTTCTATACCTTCACATCTGCAACTGAAACTGCAGCTGGCATTGTTACTGGAGTATTTGCTTTCGTAACCGTCATATTGACACTTGCGGTAGGAACCTCATACTTGATCATCCTTGGGTACAAAGCACTGTGATGATTATCTCTTTTGCACTTGAAACAAAGGTTCAATTTTCTTTTACAGTCCCCGGGAGTGTGTCCGGAATTCATGCAAATCATACACCATCCCAGTTCCTACAACCTCACTATTCTAGAAGCGTAATCATGAAAATATTGACAAGATACACTGGAATGTTGTTTAATACAAAACACACAGACCTTCCTGTCCTTTACCATGGTAATTTTTACCTCCTTATTTTCATCAGCTTATCCATTCCTTATCCTTAATGCCTTATCCTCAAATATTAAGGAAGTAGGAAAATTACCAGTCTCTTCTTTAGGTACAGGCTTAGACGTCCCTGACTTGGGTTTCCCAGCCAGTTGGTTAGTGGTTCTTTTCCTTCTTTCAGCTGTTTTCTTTCAGCAGGCTTTACTGTTCCTTACAATTGTTTACAGAGTTGCATTAAACCCTCCTCAACCTCCTCACAGGAGAAATAATCCTTTTGGTACCTATCATACAAGGCATCCTTGGTTCCAGGTAGCAGCTTTAAGGATACAGTTCTAGAAAGCCCCCAATCTGCTGCTTTTACATCTTTGTAAGTACCCAAAGCATTTAAATTACAACTCACTGTAATCCAAAAATTTTGCAAGGAATCAGAATCATGTTTAGGTATGGGAAATTCATTCAGAGCCTTCAGACTCTTGAGTAATAACCTGCTCCCTTTCTTCATAATTCTGTCTAAGGATAGTCAAAGCCGCCTCATAATTTTCTTCAACAGGTATTTCCCTTATCAACTTGTAAGGCGTCCCCTTGACCTGTCCTAACAGATAGGTGAGTTTACTCACCTTAGGGAGATCTGTACTGTCATGGACTAAGTATTTAAACTGATCCCGAAAGGATTTCCAATTCTGCTCCCCATCAAACTCTGGAAGCGTAATTTGCGGTAGTGCAGCTTTACTCCGCTGTTTCACAACTTGTGTTTCTGCGGTAGTATTAGCCATATTTGACTCAGACAGATTCACAATTGTTATATATTCATCTAATTTATTTTCAAATTTGGTAGTCTCTTACTCCAAAAGATCTTTATCATCATCTTTCACTATTGCTGGTTCTAAATTAAGGTAGCTTTCTTCATACTTAGTCCATCTGTCTTTTAGTGTGTTCAAAAGACTACTTAATTTTTCGCTGGATTTAGGTGTTTCATCTAATAATCTCCTACAGTCATTTATGGTTCTCATTACCCATCGTGCCTTACCACTGGATGACCTTTGTAACAAGGAAATAGACATTTTGACTGATTTCTAATTTACCTGAATTATTATTATTTAATTTTAGTTTTCTAAAAACAGATTTACCTGAGGTCAGTAGCTATTAATTATTTTAAACTTTGATGAGTGTAGGGATGGGGTTTAGGATATTACCTATCTCCCTGGGTTGTTAAACCACTTGGGTTATGCCTTCACCCCAACGTTCATTTTCCGAAAAAAACTAAATTTCCCTGAGCTCGGACCCAATTGATATCTTAACATAGCATTGTTCCACGCATAGCCTGTACAGCATAGAATTATTGTTCTTTCTTTAACTCAATGTAATTTATAAATTTCGCCAGAACAGCTTCTCTGCCATGGTGGTTCCAGTGTATAACATCGGTCTTTAGAGTTGACTGGAAGGGTTGTGCATTGAAGTGGATAAAATCCTTTCCCTTTCATAACCTCTGCAACTTCAAATTTACGGCCTTGCTAACTAATTTATACGTACCATAACAAGCTGGTGACCATATGGCAGGTTTTTAGGCTCAAGAACGATTATGGTTACCAAGGATTTACACAAACCTTCAGTGGCTTCTACCAGGGGCATAATGTTTTCATCAATTTCATTAACTTCCACATCTTCATAAATGTCATTTCCTCTCAGGAAAAGGATAGTACGATCATCCTCCCAGTCCAACACGGCATTTAAGTGCTCATCATCAGAAAAGGAGCTTACCCTTCCACCAGTAGCCCTGTAGATATATATTTCCGAGTCTGCTACCTCTACGGAAAGTGGAAGTAAATTATGTCCCACAAACCCGACCTTGAACTCATTCAGCGCCTCTGCACACATCTGTTTCCTCACTTGGGGCATCAAAATGTAAGAATTTTTATATACTCTTTTCTCTGACGAGTGTTAGTCTAAACACAACCAATACTAAATTTGAATAATAAAAGTCAGGTAATTAGGGTATAATTAATACTCTAACTCACCAGTAATTGTCTCCTTTTATCCTAGCTAGTCCCCCGATTTGGCCAAATCATAAAGGTTACTTAGCTGGACAGAGTTGGAATAACAGATGACGAAGGGCGTGAGGTCTCGGTTGGTTTGCCTGGGAACTTCCAAGCGTCCTTTGGTGCGTTTATTACAAGGTGCAGCTCAAACGAGCTTTAGGAACAGAGTGAAAATCTCTTCCCTCGTAGGATTGCAGGGCTATTCATAATCAATGCCACAGCTGTCACAGATGCCTACATGGTGCAGTGACTGCCCTATCATCCTTTGAAGAAGACAGCATTATACAACTAATGGCTTAGGAGGTCAACATTCTCAGAGCATCGGTGGTGACACTCCTTCTCCTGGGCCAAGTTGGATGTCGACTATCACGACACCTGGAAAGAGACAGTGTTCTTGCCTCCTCTTTGTTGCCAGCATACTTATTACATCTGGAGGAGTGGCCTGACTCTTTGACAGAGTTCCTCACAGGGTCATCCAATCCAATAGCCAGTGTCAGTAGCAAAACTGTCACTGTTGCTCATCTCTCTGGATTTAGCTCCCATCAGCAACCTAACTTCTCAGGTTCTGTACTGGTATTGGAAGCTCAGTTTCAACAGTAGCTCAAATGACTTGGAAACAGTCTCCATTGCAGGCAGTCAAGGAGTGCATTAATGCTAGAAACATGGCGTTCACTACAACAGAGCGAGTGTCCAGGGAAGCAATCATCCAGGAGGCTTCCTTTCCTCCTCACCTGGCCCTGGATCCATGTGTGGACGAGGCACATGCTCGCCTTCCATGTACAGTACACCTCCTGCCCTGTTCTCCAAACTTCCTCCAATGGCGGAGGTTGTCTTCTACTCATCACTTCAAGCGTCCCATTTGTATCAAGCAACACATCAAATGTGACAGGATGGGACTAGGGCCCCGACACCTCTAAAATTAACACTAGCAAAGGAGCGTCATATGACGAGTACTGATTCACTGGGCTCTGGCTCACCTAGTTCAGGCCAGCCCTCTCCCAGATACGTGGCAGGACACACACACACATGCCTGGCCACTATCATGATGGGCAGTACACATGGTCAATAAGTGATTTTGCATAGACATCAGCTTCCTCCCCTCAAGATACCTTCCTCCTCCATGAGGCCAATCCACAAGGTAAGACCCCATGTGGACGACATGCTTGAAAAAGGGATGATGGAGCTCATCAGAGGACCGATGGTCGTCTCTCACACTCTCAATGTTCCCAAGCAGGATTCATCACACACAAGACACACAGGTAGTGAACCTAAGGCATCTCAAACAGTTCATTACTACCCACTGCTTCAGGATGCTGATGTTGACTCAGGTTCTACATCATGTCCATCAGAAAGAATAGCTCACAACATTATACCTCCAAGGCATCTACTGGCACATTCCCATCCACCAGTGTTACAAGAAATTCATAACAATTTGAGCAAATGGACTTACCAGTCAACATGACGACATGTCGGCATGTTGACTATATCTCAGTGACTGGCTTCTCACAGCAGCCACCAAGGAGTGTCCCGAAATATAAGTTAGGTAATCAACGCAGCTGTGGAGTTCAGCTTCAAAATCAACATGGAGTAATCTTCCTTGGCCTATTTGAAGAAAGTAGTCTGGTTAGGCCTGGAGTGGAACTACAGGCGAATCTGAGAGTGCCCTTCCCCCGGACAATGCACGCTGCCTACAGGGAATTTTGTTCAGTATAGTTCTTGAGTAAATGGGGAGTGTGTCATTCTGTCTCGGATACCTCCCTTTCCTTGGGGAAAGCAGCCTAGGTATATAGATAGATAGATAATTCTTGCAAACCTCAAATCATGAAGACACTGGGAGTCTGCGTGGGTACTGATCTTAGCGGCGAATGTATTTTCCCTTGGCTGTTGTGCCACTGCCACCAACTGCAGAAGGTAAACATGAGCCCAGCAGAAAGGAAGCTGCACTCCATACATGCTCCATCCAGTCCCTGCAGGCCTTAGGAAACTGTTTTGATGATAAATGGTGCTAGACTCACTTAACTCATGATCGTAACCAATGCCTCAGACATGGGATGGAGAATGCAGTAAAGAGAGGGGTACCAGTAGCAGAGGGTCTGGAAAGAGACAGAGTGTGTCAAGCACATAAATGTTAGAATGCTAAGGGCAGGCTAGTACAAATGGACAACCAAGTACCAGTTCATTGCATCAAATAGTATGACATGTCAAGGTCAGAACCCTTCCTGACACAGCTGGAAGAAATACAGCAGCTCACTCACCATCGCTGTTGGTACCTGTCAGCTCAGTACTTTCTGTGGAAAAGAACCATGGGGCATGTGCTCCTGGGAGGTTCAAGTTAGCCTTAGTCAAAGAGACTCTCTGAAGGGGTATATTTAACTCACTGGTTCTCAGGTCTGGTCACATGCCGGTGGACCTATTTGTCACAAAAGAACCTATGCAGTTACTGCTCTACCTATCCAAGATACACTGTATGCTGACGGGAGACCTTATGCATTAGTGGAGAACTGCATGAAGCAGACACTCACATATCTGTTTCCCCCTCCAGCATTCAAAGCTCTCCTCATTTTTGACTGGGAGAAATCTGCTCTTAACATCAGACTATTGCATAGGGTGTGCCCAAACCCACTGCCATTGGGAAGGGCATGCCTTACCATCTCACTGACAGAGAAATGCCATTCAGCACTTAATCTTTATGCATTTTTTTTTTAATGCTATGAAGAAGGAACCAATGGCCACGAGCCTCCAAACTGTTCCTTCCAAGAGAAAAACAAGATACAAGAGAGAGCCATATTCAAGATCCGATCATTTCGAGATGCCTGGACACACTGCATTTGAAAGACTGGATATCATAGCTAGCAGGAAATACAGACAGAGGGAGACAGGTCCAGAGTTGACCTGCTGCATAAATGAAGGACTGGGAGCACTGGTTAACTTTTGCATTAGAGAGGTGGACAGAAAAGGGATGAAAGTTTGCTGCTACATGGGTGCTACACGCCCGTCGTAGAGGTGGAGGAATGCAAGCAGACAGTTCAGAGAAGCAGTGACCATTGAAGTGGCGATAGAAAAGAGATAAAGATGCAACAGTTCGGCGAAGAGACGGAAGTTGAAGGGAGCCAGTAAGAGGAGGAGAGTTGATGAGATGAAAAGCCTTTGACTCCACCCTGTTGAGTAGAGCTGTATGTGGGGAGCCTCCCCACATATAAGAGTTGTACTCCATACAGAGGCGGATAAAACCCGTGTATAACGTCAACAACTGTGCAGGAGTAAAGAAGGAACAGAGTCGGCTTAGAACACCCAATCTCTTGGAAGCAGATTTTACAAAATATGTAATATGATCATTCCAAGATAAGTCCCGAGTGAATGAAACCGAAAGCATGTTCAAGGATGATGCAGGATTAAGTTGAATATTATTAATCAATAGTGGGTACACCTGTGGAAGATTTTGTCAGGTTGATAGGTGTAAGAACTGAGTCTTTGATGCATTAAAAACAACGAGATTATTTTTACCCTAGTCAGAGATATGAGCCAAGTCAGACATTAGGTGTGCCATAGCCTCATCCCTTGTCTGTTGAAGTAACAGCTGAGATGGACGTTGCAGGAACCGAATGGAAAGGTGAAGGGTAGAAACATCAGCGTACGAGTGGATAGGGTTAGATGTACAGCTTAGAAGGTCATTGAACACCATTATTGATAGATCTAGATGAATGATGGTCGTCTACAACAGCGGCTATAGAACGACCAGAAAGGAAGCTATATATGAAGGCACAGATAGAAGGATAGAAACCGTAAGAGGGCGGTTTGGAAATTAAAGATTTATTCCAGACTTGATCGAAAGCCTTTTAGATGTCAAGTGGAATGGCAAAGTTTTCTCCAAAGTCCCAAATGGAGGATGACCAGGAGTCTGAAGGGTAGGTGAGAAGATCGCCTTTGAAGCGACCCTGACGGAACCCATACTGACGTTCAGAAAGAAGGCTGTGATAGGAAAGATGCTTTAAATTTTTTCTATTAAGGATTGACTTGAAAACTTTTGAAATACAGGATGTTAAAGCAACTGGACGATAGAA